>NC_080784.1:44898970-45198970 GCF_028018385.1 Neofelis nebulosa
TTTTCTACATATATTGAGAGGATCATGATTTTATCTTTCATTTCATTAATACGGTGTATCACATTTATATACTTGCTTATATTGAACCATCCTTGCATTCTAGGGATAAAACCACTTGATTATGGTATATGATCTTTTTAATGTGCTGCTGAATTCAGTTTGCTAGTATTTTTGTTGAAAATTTGTGCATCTATATTGATCCAAGGATTTGGACTGTAATTTTCCTTTTTTCCTGTATCTTCATCTGGCTTTAACATCAGAGGAATGCTAACCTTGTAAAATGAGTTTCCGAGTGTTCTCTTCAATTTTTTGAAGAATTTAAGAAGGACTGGCATTAGTTCTTTAAATGTTTGGTGGAACTCACTAGTTAAACCATCTGGTTGTGAACTTTTCTAAGTTGGGAGATTGTTGATTGCTGATTCAATCTCCTTCCTTGTTATTGGCCTATTCAGATTTTCTATTTTATCATGACTTAGTCCTAATAGATTGTAGGTTTCTAGAAATTTATCTGTTTACTCTAGGTTATCCAATTTTTTAGCATAAAATTGTCCACAGTAGTCTCTTATAAACCTTTGTACTACTGTGGTAACAGTTGTAATGTCTCCTCTCTCGCTTCTGATTTTATTTATGTGAATATTCTTTTTCCATAGCTTAACTAAAGGTTTGTCAGTTTTGCTTATATTTTCAAGAAACCAATTCTTATTTCTTCGAACTTTTCTATTGTGTTGCTGGTGTCTATTTTATTTATCTGCCCTGATCTTTGTTATTTCCTTCCGTTATTAACTTTGGGCTTGGTTTACTCTTCATTTTCTACTTCCTTGAGGTATAAAGTTATGTTGTTTAAGATCTTTAATTTTCTTCATGTAGATGTTTATTGCTTTATACTTCCTTCTTAGGACTGCTTTTGCTGCATTACATAAGTTTTAGTTTGTTGTCTTTCCATTTTGTTTGTTTCAAGATATTTTTGATAGCCCAATGGTTGCTTTCAGGAATGTGTTGCTTACTAATTTTGACATATTTGTGAATTTTTTAGCTTTCCTCTTGTTGATGATTCCTAGTTTCACACCATCGTGGTCATAAAAGATACCTGGTATTATTTCAATCTTCCTATATAGTATATAGTACAAGTAATCACATCCCTTTAATGTCCTCCAAGAGTAATGTGCCACTCTCCCAGTCTCTTATGCCCACTCTCACAAGTTAATACTATGGATGAGGTAAGAGAGAATGGGTCCTCCACAACTGGGAAAGCCAGGGGCCCACTCACCACTCTCAATTCCCCTCATGGGATAAACCATGGGCTGAAAACATTTATCTGGCCCTAAGCTGTGCCACTGTGGGTGAGGAGTGATGTGGGCAAAGTCAAATTGTTCCTCTTACCCTCTCCAATGTGTCCAAACTCATATACTTTTGCTCCAACACTGTGCTGGAAATTCTCTACTGGAAACCTGGACTTCCACAAAGGTTCTTTCATCTTGTGGGTGACTGTCTAAGACAGTATTTTCCAGGGACTTACAGACTGCAGCCCAGAAGGGCTAGAGACAGAAACAGGCCACTGCAGAGTCCACAGCCAGCACTGAAGTCTTTGTGCCTATTACCTAACACACAGTGTGCAAAGCTCCTTCCTGGTCCCTTGACATATGATGCCGTATCAGCTCCCACAAAGGCACTTCTGTCCATAAATGGATATCAAATTGTCATTGTTGAGGGGGGGTGGGGCACAAATGAGGAACATCTTATTCAGCCATGTTGCTGAAGTCACTCAAAACCCAGGAGTGCTGAAATTCCTCTACAAGGAAACAATGACGTGGGGAATAAGTATTCCTTGCCAACAATTAACACAAAACACTGCTGATTTCAAAGCTAAGTACTAAGAGTATATTTTCTTTCTTATATAGCCTTTGTTTTCACTACAGCAAACACTTGCCTTTCTTCTTACACAATTGGCCTCTGTCATATCAACATTCAACCCCTGACTGAAAAAAAAAAAAAAAAAAGCTATTATGCCATTTCAAGTTCCCGCTTTCTCTAGAAAACTTCCTTCAGGGTTCCCTTACTCCAAATAAACTGATTATTTGCCTGGCTGGTACACAGCTGTTTATCTTGGAATTTCTCTTTGACATTCTTCTGTGCCCTAGATTACGATTCTTTCTCTTTTTTTGGTTTCCTTCCTCATTTGCTAGAACATTACATTAGATTACTTCCTAAGAAAATATAAATAAAAGATAATTTTGCTGAGCCTCTGAATGTCTGAATTGTTTTTACTGTGCCCTCCCACTTGGCTGATACTTCAGCAGAATTCTAGTTTGAGAATCTTTTAGAACATGAAACTATTACTCCCCTGTCTTCCAGAATTCAGTTTTCAATCTCATTCTTTTATAGGTGATCTATTTTTGGTTTTGTTTGCTTTGGGTTTGTTTTTCTTTTGTTTTGTTTTTGTCTCTGGAAGCTATTAAGGTTTTTCTTCACCAAGTACTCTGTAATTTCACAATTGTCCACTTTCTCTACTTTCTTTCTCTAAAGATTTAAATTAGCTGGATTTAAAAATCTTTAATTGATTCTCTCAGGCTTTTATCTTTCTCTCATTTTTCTGTCTCAGTCTTTTTGCTCCGCTTCCTCTGAAAACTGTCCAACTTTATGTAAGAATTCCTCTATAGTTCAGTTACATGTGCAACAAGGGAAACAGCATACTATGGTTAGGATAGGGAGACAGGCATCTCACAGGATGAGCAAATACATATATCAAAAGTCCTATCTTCTCACCTTCGACCTGGAGAAATAGGCAACTGCTTGCTGAAGCTTTGCTGGCCAGATGAGAGAACCAGACAGATAGGACAACAAGCTAGCCTCTCCATGACTACAGTAAACATAATTCCATATTCTGTCTCATGCTTCAGCCCACTGTCAGCTATAACCAGTGTTTCCAAATCTGAGCTGCAAACTGATGTGTTTCAGGTTCTGCCCACCTAAGAAACAGTCTTGTTCACATCCCATCAGTTTGCTCTGTAAGTTGTAGATCCCACCACTGTCTACTATTTTCTGTCCTCTTTCAGTTTTTCATAACTGGCTAAAATCTTTAGCTACTGTTGAAATCTCCTGTATTTCTCACTTCAAGATTTATTCCTTGGGAATGCAAACTGGTGCAGCCACTCTGGAAAACAGTATGGAGGTTCCCCAAAAAACTGAAAATAGAACTACCCTACAACCCAAAAATTGCACTACTAGTATTATCCAAGGGATACAGGTACACTGTTTCGAAGGGGCACATGCACCCCAATGTTTACAGCAGCACTATCAACAATAGCCCAAGTATGGGAAGCGCCCAAATGTCCATCGATGGATGAATGGATAAAGAAGTGGTATATATATACAATGGAGTATAACTCGGCAGTCGAAAAGAAGGGAATCTTGCCATTTCCACGTGGATGGAACTAGAGGGTATTATGCTAAGCAAAATTAGTCAGAGAAAGACAAATATCATATGACTTCACTCATATGAGGACTTTAAGACACAGAACAGATGAACACAAGGGAAGGGAAGCAAAAATAATATAAAACAGGGAGGGGGACGAAACATAAGAGACTCTTAAATATGGGGAACAAAGAGATGGTTACTGGAGGGGTTGTGGGAGGGGGGATCGGCTAAATGGGTCAGGGGCATTAAGGAATCTACCCCTGAAATCATTGTTGTGCCATATGCTAACTAACATGGATGTAAGTTAAAAAAAAAAAAAAAATTATTCCCTATTTATTCCTTTCTATTTTGAGAGGTTTTGACAAAGAAAATAAATGAATACTATAATCCACCATTTTTTATAGATTTTTTTTCCCAATACATATTTTTACTCTGAACTTCATTAACTTGTAATAACTGTGATGGTTACCTTTATGTGTCCACTTGTATGGGACACTGAGTGCCCATGATCTGTAGTGAAACATCATTCTGAGTGTTTCTGTGAGGGTGCTTTTTTTTGGTCATTTAAATTAATTAGACTGGTCATTAATTAATAGACTGATTTAGGTCATTAAATTAATAGACTGAGTAAAGGAGATTGCTTTCCTAATGTAGATGGACCTTGTCCTATCAGTTGATGGCCAGAAAAGAACAAAAAGCCTGATCCTCCCCTGAGTAAGAAAGAATTACTCCCGCCTGCCTGTCTTCAATCTAAGGCTGGTTTTTCCTTCCTCCTGACTTGAACTAAAGCACTGACTCTTCATGGGTATTGAGCCTGCTGGCTTCCAGACTAGAACTATCATCAGCTCTCCTGGTTCTCAGGCCTTTGGACTCTGGCTAGAACTGCACCATCATCTCTCCTGGATCTGCAGCTTGCAAACTGCAAATCTTGGGCCTCTCAGCCCCTGTTAACTGTGTGAGTCAATTTCTTATAATTAATAAATGAATGAATACACACACACACACACACACACACACACACACACACACACACACTTCCTATTGGTTCTGTTTCCCCAGAAAACCCTGACTAATGCAGATAATGATACCAAGAGTGGTTTTAGAGGAACAGGTTTTAAGGATGAGTTTTCTGAATTCGTTCCTGGGCCTCTGGAATTGGATCTCTTACCTGACTACATTTGAAGATGTTAGTGCTCTATTTGCAATAACAGAGTACTGAGAGCCCATAGCATGATCTGACAGGAAGATATGCAAAATATCACCACTGTTTATTCCTAATCAACCATTTATAAGAATCAAGAATCTGCATAATTGTGCATATGATACCTTCAAACATTTCTTATTAAATTAATAAGTACGACATCAGGTAGTTACTCCTAATATCACCGGACAAAGTAGGGAATGAAAAGAGCTTATTGCTCAGAAATTTGAACTCTCAGCTCAAATACAGCAAAAATAACCTGAGAGCTTCTAAGTGTCCCCAGAAGGGGACCCTAATCTTTTGTAGCCACAGGGCTGAGACCTCTGAAAATCAAACCCAGAATTTCATCCTTCAACTGGTGAGATTACAACACAAGTTGGACCTCCCAGACTTGCAGGGTACCTACCATTAAAATGAGGGCATTAGGGAGAAAGAATGTGATCCTAAAACTTGTCTTGGGGATGTGTGGGAAGACCCTGATATCTGTATAAGCAGAAAAGTTCTAGGTCAAATGAACAAGAGTCTAACCTGAATTGTTGAGCCCCTAAAGACTGATGAGTCTTCCGGAGGCAGTTTCCTTACCCTTAAAAGAAAAGGCCTTTCCACTCCCAAGTAAAGAGATTAGCATTACATTGCCAGAGGAAATTGTAATGGCCTCCAAGGAGGAAGTTGCCTTCCAAGACAATGCTGAGTCACCTCAGGACTCACCCCCACCTGGCGCCCATCTTTGCTTTTAGACCTATCACTAGACTCAAGTCTCAGCAGGCCCCTAAAAGTATGACCTGTGAGGAGGTGTACCAAAAGAGCTACTTGAAGGGTGCATGGATGGTTCAGTTGGTTAAGCATCCGACTTTGGCTCAGGTCATGATCTCACAGTTCGTGGGTTCAAGCCACATGTTGGGCTCTGTCCTGACAGCTCAGAGCCTGGTGCCTGCTTTGGATTCTGTTTCCCCCTCTCTCTGCCCCTCCCCCACTCACACTCTGTCTCCATCTCTCAAAAAATGAATAAATATTTTTTAAAAAAAGGGAGCTACTTCAGTTTTCTAATTTATCCAGACAGAAGTGCAGGGAACATGTGTAAGAATGGATATAAAGGGTATGGGATAATGGTAGAAGGAACATAAAGTTGGATCAGGCCAAATTTACTGTTATGTATGGGCTTACTAAGTAGAGATTCTACATGTAATGCTGCAGGTCAGGGATTTATTAAGAGCTTTAACAGTTTGTTGGTTAATTAGCTAAAACATGGACCAAAAGTTAACTCATCCTGAGCAAGTTGGAAATGCTGGACCTGTCTTGGTTTAAGGCAAAAGAAATGATTCAAAGGCTTAGTTAAGATTGGAGTGTTAAGAATGGGTTATTTCAGACCCACTCACTCACTCTGGGAAGGTCCAGCAGACACACCTTCCACAATAACTGTGAGAAATAAATTTGTGAGGGGAACCCCAGCAGGCCTAAATGGCTCTGTCATCACTCTTCTCTGTAGGCCACTTGATATTAGGAACTACAGTCACTGAATTGTAAAACCTAAATGCCACAGAAGTAACTGAATGCCAAATGGCCAGGGCCAAGTGCAGTGGCACTCAATGACAAAGGCAGGGTGGATATGGCTACCATAATAAACAGCAAAGTCAAAGGAGCAATCATAAAAGTCCGACTTGCACAGACCTATGGCATTAGTTAGTTGATCATGGTATTCCTAGAAATAAAAACGGAGGAAGCTTACCAGTAAATTCTTACTACATCTGTAGAAGCAGAAAAGTTCTAGGTCAAGTGAACAAAACAGTGTCATGGGCCCTCAATCAATTACCAGACTTGAGCCATATTACAGACCCAGAAGCCTTTAACTGAAGGAAAGGATGAGTCCCGTTCAGGCAGTACCCTGATACACTGCCAAAAATTTATATTGGTAATCTTTCTCCCATCCATCCCCAATAGGACCTATGGCCTTTTACCAGGGTAACTGAGCACTGTGGAAAAGGAAAATAATCAGATCTTTCAGGGACTACTGGATGCTGTCTCTGAATTGACACTGCTTCCAAGAGACCCAAAACATCATGGTGGCCTACCAGTCAGAGTAGGGAGCTATGGAGGTCAGGTGATCAATGGAGTTTCAGCTCAGGTCGTCCTCATAGTGGGCCCAGTAGGTCCCTGAACCCCATCCCAGTTCTAGAATGCATGACTGGAACAGACATAATCAACAGCTAGCAGAATCCCCACATTGGCTCCCTGACCTGTGGAGTCAGGGTTATTATGGCGGGAAAGGCCGAATGGAAGCCATTAGAACTGCCACTTCCTAGGAAAACAGTACACCAAAAGTAATACCACAATCCAGGAGTCACTGCAGAGATCAATACCACCACTAAGGACTGGAAAGATATTCCAATACAACTAAGCTATTTGGCCTGTGCAGAAGACAGACCTTGGAGAACAACAGCAGATTATAAGCTTAAGCAGCTGGTAGGTGTAATTGCTGCTGTAGCTACTGTGGTTTTACTGCTTGAGCAAATTCACATATCTCCCGGCACCTGGTATGCAGCTACTGAATAGGCAGATACTATTTTCTCCACACTGGTCAATAAGGATCACCAGAAGCAGTTTGCTGGCAAGGCCAGCAATACACCTTCACTGTCCTCTCTCAGGGGTATAGCAACTCTCCAGCCCTACATCATAATTTAGTTTGCAGGGATCTTAATCAACTTTTCCTTCCACAAGATATCACTCTGGCCCACTACATTGATGACATTATCTGATTGGATCTAGTGCGTAAGAAGTAGCAATACTGTAGACTAACTGGTAAGACATTTGCATGTCAGTGGAAAGTAAATCAGACAAAAATTCAGGAGTCTTCTACCTCAGCAAAATTTCTAGGGCATCAGTGGTGCAGGACATATCTAGATTTCCCTTCAAAAATGAAGGATAAGTTTTTACATCAGGCAACCAAAAGAGAAGTAAGACAATTAGTGGGCCTCTGAATTGGGGGGCAACACATTCCTCACGTGGGCATGTTACTCAAGCCCATTTACCACATAACTTGAAAAACTGCTCATAGAGCATGGACCAGAGCAAGAGAAGGCTGAAACAGGTCCAGAAGGCCACAGAAACTGCTCTGCCAACTGGCCCCTTGCTCCACTAGATCCAATGGTGCTTGAAATGTCAGTGGCAGATAGGGATGATGTCTGGAGCCTCTGGCAGTTCCTTAGAGGTAAACAGCACTACAGACCCTTAGGATTTTGGAACAAAACCCTGCCATCCTCTGCAGATAACTACTCTCCTTTTCAGATACAGCTTAGGCCTTACTAGACTGAACACTTAACCATAAGCCACCAGGTTACCACGGGACCTGAATTACCCATCATGAACTGGGTGTTATCTGACCCACCATACTTTAAAGTCTAGCATGCACAGCAACATTCCACCATCAAATGAAAGTGGCAGATACATAGTACAGCCTGAGCAGGTCCTGAAGATAACAGTAAGTTGCATAAAGAAATGGTCTAAATACCCTGGTCTCCATTCTTGCTTAACCGCTTTCTCTCTCTCAGCCTCTGGACTGGAACTATACCATCAGCTCTTCTGAGTGTCCAGCTTGCCTACTGAAGATATTGGCTCTTAAGACTTGTTAACCAACATAAACATGTAAGCTAATTCCATACAAGAAATCTTACATACACACATATACAGACATCCTATTAGTTCTGTTTCTCTAGAGAAACCTGACTAATACACTGACCAATATCTCTCACTTATATGTCCAGACCAAAAACAAATACCAAAAATAACTGAAATGTGAAAATGTTTAGGAAAAGGCTTAAAGCCTTTACCACACTGAGCGGAACATACAACCCCACAGCAAAAAGCTACATGGGCATAAGGAAGGAATAAATATTATTCTACTTTTACTAATTTAAATCTACCCTAGTGGCTCTCTTTATAAACTCATTGCTTGTATCCTCTCAAGATTCATATGCTGAAGCCCTAACCCTGATATAGCAGTATTTGGAGATAAAGATTTTGGGAGGTAATTAGGGTTAGATGAGGTCATGAGGGTGGAACCCTGATCTGATGGAATTAGTGCCTTTACAAGAAAAGACACCAGAGAGTTTGTGCTCACTTTCTCTCTCTCCCTCTCTTTCTCTCTCTCTCTCTCCATGTGCACACAGAAAAAGGGTCATGTGAGCACACAGCAAGACGACAGCCACCTATGAGCCCAGAGAAGACTGCAGGCATAGGGACCAGGCAGGAGAAACTCCCATCTATGCCCCCTGAGATGCTGAAAGGGCCCAAAAGCAGTTCTAGCTTCTTCACAGCCACAGTCTGCCAGCAGTCCTAAGGGCCCAGGGCCCCGGGGGGGGACACTCTTGTCTACAACCCTAGTATTTCTAAAAGGACACTCTACTTGGCTCTATCCCTAACAACTGCACTCTGTGAATATACTTTCTGGCACAGGGACCCAAAATGAGACTCTCCCAGCTGTAACCCCAGAAATCCTGAAGGGCCTTACACTTGGCTCCAGTCATATCACAGCCACAGCCCACCACCAGATCCATCAACCAAGGAACCCATCTCCTGCATTCCCGAAAATTCTGAAAGGGATCTATACTCAGTTTCAGCAACTCCAAGTCTCAGTCCTCAAGCTGTCCTGCCAGCTTTTGGGGAACCAAGAGCAGATGTTCATGTCTACACATCAAGAGATCCTGAATTAGCCCTATGTTCAGCTCCCAGCCCATCCAGACAGTTAGGGACCCATCCTGGCCACCCAGGGATCCATCCAGTGAACAGACAGCAGTATTCTCAGGTATCTGATGGGAGCCACACCAGTCCATGCACCAAGTAATAGGCCTGGTGTCTGAAGACCCAACTGTGGACTCTGAAGCAGACCCTTGTCTCAAGGCCACCTTACCTCCTGAACAAGGTACTACTACAGGAAGTTCAATCCACTCAGAGACCAGTCACGATTTATGCCCACCCATGCTCCTGATAACAGGCCCACCAATCACAGACCCCACTGTGGAGACAGACTTGTAACCAGCTCCAACCCAGCCTAAAATTCCAAGGTAATCCCATCAATACTGAAAACAGACAGGAGGTCTTTACCTGATGAAACCAGTGTGTAAAGACTAGAAGAGGTGTTTATTCCTTCAAATACATAGCCACCAATGCAATACTACATAAGCATCAGGCAAATATGACATCACCAAAGGAAACGAATAAAGTGCGAATAAATGACCCCAAAGAAATGAAGATCTATAGGTTACCTGACAAAGAATTCAAAATAATCATCATAAAGAACCTGAATGAAATGAAAGAAAACAGAGACTACTAAACAAAATCAGAAAAACAATCAATGGACAGAATGAGTTTAAGAAAGAAGTAGAAACCATTAAAAGGAACCAAACAGAAATCCTGGACCTGAAGAATACAATAACAGAAATTAAAACTTCAATACAGAGCTTCAAGAACAGATTTACTCATCCAGAAGAAAGAATCAGCAAACTCAAACACTGTTTGAAATTAGCCAGAGAGACAAAAAATAAAAAAGAATGAAAAAGAGTGAAGAAAGCCTATGTGAACCATTATGGGACACCACCAAGCAAACAAACATTCATATCATAGGAATCTCAGAAGAGGAAAATGGAAGAAAGTTTATTTAAAGAAATAATAATTAAGGGGTGCCTGGGTGGCTCAGCCGGTTGAGCGTCCGACTTTGGCTCAGGTCATGATCTCACAGTTAGCAAGTTCAAGCCCTACATCAGGCTCTGTGCTGACAGCTCAGAGCCTGGTGCCTGCTTTGGATTCTGTGTCTCCCTCTCTCTCTGCCCCCTTCCCCACTCATGCTCTGTATCTCTCTGTCTCTCAAAAATAAACAAACATTAAAAAAAAATTTAAAGAAATAATAGTTGAAATCTCCCAAATCTTTGGAGAATATGGACATTCAAGTACAGGAAGCTCAAAGAACTCCATGTTAGAAAGCAGAAAGAGAAAGCAGCAAGATTCATCACATACAAAGGAACCCCCATATGGCTGTCTGTGGATGTATCTCTCTAAAGAAACTTTGAAAGCCAAAATAAATCATCGGGATTATATATCCAATGTGCTAAACAGCAACAATAAAAAATTGCCAACAAGGAATACTATACCTAGGAAAATTGTCCTTCAGATATGAAGGAGAGTTAAAGACATTCCCAGATAAAGAAAAACTAACAGTTCATCACCACTTGCCCTACCTTACAAGAAATTTTAAAGTGAATTCTTCAAGTTGAAATGAAAGGACACTAATAATATGAAAATATATAAAACCATAAAACTCATGGTGAAGGTAAATATATAGTTAAATTCAGAATACCTAACTACTGGGGCCAACATGGTAGAGAAGTAGGGGAGACTCCCCGTGTCTCTCAAACAAAGAAGTGCAGAAGCCAAAGGACTTTGAACACCAGAGCCTGGGAGGAAAAGAGACTGAATCTACCCGAAGAAAATGGGAGAGCTGGAGAAAAGATAGGTGGGTGACTGCGAACTGGAGGAGATAAAAAAAAAAAAAAAAAAAAAAAGGCCACGTGGGCACAGAGGGGAGAGACAAAGGGAAGAGAAAGAGCGGCTAGGGAAGTGTATGACCATATCTGGACAGGAGAAAGACCTGGGACTGAGACTGAGAGAGATCCGATGTCTAACTACTGGGCTTTCTTCGCACTGGGGCCAGCTCCCTGTTCGCACACCACGGGCCTGGATGCAGTGGTATGTAAGGGGCTCGGTCAGCAGTTGGAGAAAGTGGTTCCCTCCCTGGAGGGTTGTGCAACAGTACAAAGCCTGTCCATGTCTGCCACCCACGGGATCAGTGGCTGGGCCGAGGGCACAGTCTGCAGGAGGAAAAGGCAGCCATCTCCCTGGAGTGCTGTGGGAAAAGACAAAGCCTGCCTGAGTCCACGACCGCGGGGACTAGCGGCGAGGGCGGCAGCTCAGTCCGCAGAAGGCAGTCCTCCCTGAAGTGCTGTGGCACAAAGCCAGCTGGGGCCACATATTGCCACACTGAGAGGCGCTTCCCCACTGCCAGAACGCACGGAAAAGGACTTTGAATCCTAGCTAAGCGCAAGGTCAGGGGAGGTGGCAGAGCAGAAGGACCGCCCAGTCTGCGCCCATGGTTTGGCACAGTGAGGACGACTCAAACTGAGTCCACCGGGTCCAGGTCCATGAAGAATAGACTGGGGGATCACCACTCCCCCCGTTGCCCCCACCACCACCAAGGCGGGGCCTCAGGGATCAGTTCAGGGGCCCATAGTAGAAGTGGGTCCAGACTACACCAAACCACGCCCCTTCGCACGGGGTAACCGTATATACACCAGAGCCTCACAGAGCCTCACAGACCCTGCGGAAAGCTCCTCCGACAAGCGCTGCAGCATTGCCTGGATTAACTCTAGGTCAATTCTGGATGTATAGATATATTCTCCCCGCTCCCCACTTTCTCCTTATCTCTTCCCTCCTCTAGGCTGGTAATTCTGGTTATTGGTCTGTCTAAACACGCATATTTAATCCATTGTCTTGATACATGTTCTACACCTCCTTCTTTACACTCCTTTCTCTCTCTCTCTGGAATAATCAAGCCATATAGTTTCTCTGTCTGGGTAACTTTATCTTCGTTTCATTTTCCCCACTTCCTTCTTTATTTTCCTTTCTCTCTCTCTGGATTAACCCTTTTAGTCTCTCTGCCTAGTCAATGTTTATTTTTTCTCCCCCCTCCCCCATCATTTCTCTCTTTGTATGTGCTCTTCCAGCACTGCCTCCACCCTCTTCTTTACTTGTAGTCAGTGTTTGGGGGTTTTTTGTTTTAGACTTTAATTTTTTGTTTTTATTTGTTTGTGTTATTTGTTTGTGTGTTTTCGTCTCCTGTTTCTCTGTTTTCCTTTACAGGGCTACTCCAAGGAACAAATAAAAGCACACCTGGTGGAGGGTCCAAAATATCACTACGAGTAGGGTAATAAAATAACCAAAGTCACAATAACAGAGAGCAAGTAACACTCTCCAAAAAAACACCCCCTGAAGGGCCAGGTCCTGGACAGTGTATGACCCTCCTTTAATACAGCAGTGCTCGCAGGTCCAGAGCACACAACAAGCTATTAAAACACATGAGGGACAGAAAACTAGCCAAAATGACAAAACGGAAGAATTCTCCTCAAACGAAATTCCAGGAAGTAGAGACAGCTAACGAATTGATCAAAACCGATTTAAGCAATATGACTGAACAAGAATTTAGAATAGTAGTCACAAAAGTAGTTGCTTGGCTTGAAAAGAGCATAGAGGACAGCAGAGAATCTTTTGCTAGAGATATCAAGGCAGTAAAAAATAGTCATGATGAATTAAAAAATGCTATAAATGAGGTGCAAAATAAAATGGAGGGGGCCATAGCACAGATTGAAGAGACAGAAGAGAGAATAGGTGAATTAGAAGATAAAATTATGGAAAAAGAGGAAACAGAAAAAGGCAGATTAAAAAAAAAAAAAATCCAGGAGTACGAGGGGAGAATTAGAGAACTAAGTGATGCAATCAAACGGAAGAATATCTGTATCATAGGAATCCAGAAGAAGAGAGAGAGAAAGGGGCTGAAGGTATACTTGAACAATTCATACTTGAGAACTTCCCTGATCTGGGGAAGGAAACAGGCATTGAAATCCAAGAGGCACAGAGAACTCCCTTCAGGCGTAACTTGAATCAATCTTCTGCATGACATGTCATAGTGAAACAGGCAAAATACAAGGATAAAGAGAAAATTCTGAAAGCAGCTAGGAATAAATGGGCCTTAACATACAAAGGTAGACACATACAGGTAATAGCAGATCTATTTACTGAAACTTGGCAGGCCAGAAAGGAATGGCAGGACATCTTCAATGAGATGAACAAGAAAAATATGCAGCCAAGAATCCTTTACACAGCAAGTCTGTCATTCAGAATAGAAGGAAAGATAAAGGTTTTCCCAAACCAACAAAAACTGAAGGAATTCATCACCACTAAACCAGCCCTACAAGAGATCTTAAGGGGGACTCTGTGAGTGAAATGTTGCAAGGACCACAAAGTACCAGAGACACTACTACAAGCATGAAACTTACAGACATCACAATGACTCTAAACCCATATCTTTCAATAATAACACTGAATGTAAAAGAACTAACTGCTCCAACCAAAAGACATAGGGTATCAGAATGAATAAAAAAAAAAAACAAAAAAACAAAAAAAACCAAGACCCATCTATTTGCTGTCTACAAGAGACTCATTTTAGACCTGAAGACACCTTCAGATTGAAAGTAAGGGGATGGAGAACTATCTATCATGCTACTGGAAGTCAAAAGAAAGTTGGAGTAGCCATACATAAATCAGACAAACTAGACATTAAATTAAAGGCTGTAACAAGAGATGAGAAGGGCATTATATAATAATTACAGGGCCTCTTCATCAGGAAGAGCTAACAATTATAAATGTCTATGCACCGAATTTGGCAGCCCCCAAATATATAAAACAATTAATCACAAACATAACCAACCTTATTGATAAGAATGTGGTAATTGCAGGAGAGTCTAATACTCCACTTACAACAATGGATAGAACATCTAGACGGAGAATAAAGAAAGAAACAAGGGCCCTGAATGATACATGGGATCAGATGGATTTGACAGATATATTTAGAACTCTGCAACCCAAAGCAACAGAATATACTTTCTTCTCAAGTGCACATGGAATATTCTCCAAGATAGATCACATACTGAGTCACAAAACAGCCCTTAATAAGTATAAAAGAATTGAGAACATAGGCACACTTTCAGATCACAATGCCATGAAACTTGAAATCAACCACAGGAAAAAGTCTAGAAACCCCCCAAAAGCATGGAGGTTGAAGAACATCCTACTAAAGAATGAATGGGTCAACCAGGCAATTAGAGAAGAAATTAAAAAATATATGGAAACAAATGAAAATGAAAATACACCAATCCAAATGCTTTGGGATGCAGCGAAGCCAGTCCTGAGAGGAAAATACATTGCAATCTAGGCCTATCTCAAGAAACAAGAAAAATCCCCAATACAAAATCTAACAGCACATCTAAAGGAAATAGAAGCAGAACAGCAAAGACACCCCAAACCCAGCAGAAGAAGAGAAATAATAAAGATCAGAGCAGAAATAAAAAATAATAGAATCTAAAACAAGAGTAGAACAGATCAATGAAACCAAGAGTTGTTTTTTTGAAAAAATAAATAAAATTGATAAACCTTTAGCCAGGCTTCTCAAAAAGAAAACAGAGAGAGGACCCAAGTAGATAAAATCATGAATGAAAATGGAATTATTACAACCAATCCCTCAGAAATACAAGCAATTATCAGGGAATACTATAAAAAAGTATATGCCAACAAACTGGACAACCTGGAAGAAATGGACAAATTCCTAAGCACCCACACACTTCCAAAACTCAAACAGGAAGAAATAGAATATTTGAACAGACCCCTAACTAGTGAAGAAATTGAATCAGTTATTAAAAATCTCCGAACAAATAAGAGTCCTGGACCAGATGGCTTCCCTGGGGAATTCTACCAGACATTTAAAGCAGAAATAACACCTATCCTTCTCAAGCTGTTCCAAAAAATAGAAAGGGAAGGAAAACTTCCAGACTCATTCTATGAAGCCAGCATTACCTTGATTCCCAAACCAGACAGAGCCCCAGCAAAAAAGAGAACTACAGGCCGATATCCCTGATGAGTATGGATGCAAAAATTCTCAACAAGATACTAGCAAATTGAATTCAACAGCAAATAAAAAGAATTATTCACCATGATCAAGTGGGATTCATTCCTGGGATGCAGGGCTGGTTCAACATTCGCAAATCAATCAACGTGATACATCACATTAATAAAAGAAAAGAACCATATGATCCTGTCAATCGATGCAGAAAAAGCATTTGACAAAATTCAGCATCCTTTCTTAATAAAAACCCTCGAGAAAGTCCGGATAGAAGAAACATACTTAAACATCATAAAAGCCATTTATGAAAAGCCCACAGGTACTATCATCCTCAATGGGGAAAAACAGCGCTTTCCCCCTGAGATCAGGAACACGACAGGGATGTACACTCTCACAGCTGTTGTTTAACATAGTGTTGGATGTTCTAGCATCAGCAATCAGACAACAAAAGGAAATCAAAGGCATCAAAATTGGCAAAGATGAAATCAAGCTTTCACTTTTTGCAGATGGCATGATACTCTACATGGGAAACCCCATAGACTCCACCAAAAGTCTGGTAGAACTGATACATGAATTCAGCAAAGTCGCAGGATAGAAAATTAACGTACAGAAATCAGTTGCATTTTTATACACCAATAATGAAGTGACAGAAAGACAAATAAAGAAACTGATCCCATTCACAATTGCACCAAGAATCATAAAATACCTAGGAATAAACCTAACCAAAGATGTAAAAGATCTGTATGCTGAAAACTAAAGAAAGCTTATGAAGGAAATCGAAGAAGATACTAACAAATTCCATGCTCATGGATTGGAAGAATAAATACTGTTAAAATGTCAACACTACCCAAAGCCATCTACGCATTCAATGCAGTCCCAATCAAAATTGCACCAGCATTCTTCTCGAAGCTAGAACAAGCAATCCTAAAATTTGTATGGAACCACAAAAGACCCCGAATAGCCAAAGGAATATTGAAGAAGACGACCAAAGCAGGAGGCATCACAATCCCAGATTTAAGCCTCTACTACAAAGCTGTAATCATCAAGATAGCATGGTACTGGCACAAAAACAGACACTATCATAGACTCCAGAATAGAATAGAGACTCCAGAATTGGACCCATAAATGTATGGCCAACTAATCTTTGACAAAGCAGGAAAGAATATCCAATGGAGAAAAGACAGTCTCTTTTACAAATGGTGCTGGGAGAATTGGACAGCAACATGCAGAAGAATGAAACTAGACCACTTTCTTACACCATACACAAAAATAAACTCAAAATGGATGAAGGACCTAAATGTGAGACAGGAAACCATCAAAACCCTAGAGGAGAAAGCAGGAAAAAACCTCTCTGACCTCAGCCGCAGCAATTTCTTACTCGACACATCTCCAAAGGCAAGGGAATTTAAAGCAAAAATGAACTATTGGGACCTCATGAAGATATAAAAAGCTTTTGCACTGCAAAGGAAACAATCAACAAAACTAAAAGGCAACACAGCGGAATGGGAAAAAAGATATTTGCAAATGACATATCGGATAAAGGGCTAGTATCCAAAATCTATAAAGAACTCACCAAACTCCACACCCAAAAGACAAAAAATCCAGTGAAGAAATAGGCAGGGGACATGAATAGACACTTTTCTAAAGAAGACATCCAGATGGCCAACCAGCACACGAAAAGATGCTCAACGTCACTCCTCATCAGGGAAATACAAATCAAAACCACACTGAGATACCACCTCACACCAGTCAGAGTGGCTAAAATGAACAAATCAGGAGACTATAGATGTTTGGAGAGGATGTGGAGAAACAGGAACCCTCTTACACTGTTGGTGGGAATGCAAACTGGTGCAGCCACTCTGGAAAGCAGTGTGGAGGTTCCTCAAAAAATTAAAAATAGATCTACCCTATGACCCAGCAGTAGCACTGCTAGGAATTGACCCAAGGGATACAGGAGTGCTGATGCTAGGGGCACTTGTACCCCAATGTTTATAGCAGCACTTTCAACAATAGCCAAATTATGGAAAGAGCCTAAATGTCCATCAACTGATGAATGGATAAAGAAATCATGGTTTATATACACAATGGAATACTACATGGCAATGAGAAAGAATGAAATATGCCCTTCTGTAGCAACGTGGATGGAACTGGAGAGTGTCATGCTAAGTGAAATAAGCCATACAGAGAAAGACAGATACCATATGTTTTCACTCTTCTGTGGATTCTGAGAAACTCAACAGAAGACCGGGGGGAGGGAAAGGGGGGGTGTGGAAGTTACAGAGAGGGAAGGCGGCAAACCATAAGAGACTCTTAAATACTGAGAACAATCTGAGGGTTGATGGGGGGTGGGGGGGAGGGGAAAGTGGGTGATGGGCATTGAGGAGGGCACCTGTTGGGATGAGCACTGGGTATTGTATGGAAACCAATTTGACATTAAATTATATATATATATAAAAATGTGATTTAAATAAATAAATAAAGTAAAAAAAAAAAGAATACCTTACTATTTTAATGGTGCTGTGTAAATCACTCTATCTCTAGTAAAAAAAACTTAAATAAAAATAACTAATAACTTATTAATGGATGCACAATATAAAAAGATGCTAAGTATGACACAACAGTTTAAAATATGAGAAGTAAAAGTGTAGTGCTTGTGTATGCAATTGAAGGTAAGTTATTATCAGCTTAAAATAGACTGTTATATCTACAAAATGTTTTATATAAGCCTCACGCTAACCACAAAAGAAGAAACATAGTAGAACACACAAAAGAATTAAAGCATACTCTAAAAATAAATAAATAAATAAATCATGAAAGAAGATAGTAAGAAAGGAAAAAAGGAACAAAAGAACTAAAAACAGTCAACAAACAATGAAATGGCAATGAGTCCTTAGCTATCAATAATTACTTTAAATAGAAATGAACTGGGGCGCCTGGGTGGCGCAGTCGGTTAAGCGTCCGACTTCAGCCAGGTCACGATCTCGCGGTCCGTGAGTTCGAGCCCCGCATCAGGCTCTGGGCTGATGGCTCGGAGCCTGGAGCCTGTTTCCGATTCTGTGTCTCCCTCTCTCTGTGCCCCTCCCCCGTTCATGCTCTGTCTCTCTCTGTCCCAAAAATAAATAAAAAACGTTGAAAAAAAAAAAATTAAAAAAAAAAAAATAAATAGAAATGAACTAAAGTCCCATATCAAAAGACACAAAGTGGCTGAATAGACTTAAAAATATATACATATCCAACAATATGCTGCCTAAAAGAGGCTCACTTATAGTGTTAAGGACACACCGGTTGAAAGTGAAGGGACAGAAAAACATATTCTATGCCAATGGTAACCAAAAGAGCAGGAACGGCTATATTTATATCACATATAATAGACTTAGTCAGAATTGGTTGCAAGAGACAAAGAAGGCCATGAAATGGGGATAAAGGAGACAATTCATCGATGTAATAATTTTAAGTATTTATGTACCTTCCACTGGAGCATTTAAATATTTAAACCAAATAGTGACAAAAGTGAAGAGAGAAACAGACAGCAATACAATACTAGTAGTAGACTTCAATACCCCACTTTCAACATCGGATAGGTCATCCAGACAGAAATTTCTTTTTATTTATTTTGAGAGAGAGCATGCGTGAATACGTGAGCAGCTGGGGAGGGCAGGCAGAGAGGAAGAGAATCCCAAGCAGGCTCCACACTCTCAGTGCACAGCCCAACACAGGGGCTTGATCTCACAAACCGTGAGATCGTGAACTCAGCTAAAATCAAGAGATGAATGCTTAGCCAACTGAGCCACCCAGGTGCCCCCAGACAGAAATTTAATAAGGAAACAGCAGATCTAAAGAACTTTATAGACCAAAATGGATCTAACAGACATAAACAGAACAGCCATGCAACAGCAGCAGAATACATACTCTTCTGAGGCACACACAGAACATTCTACAGGATACAACTTATGTTGGGCCACAAAGCAAGACAACATATTTAAGAAGACTGAAATCATATCTAGTATCTTTTCCAATCACAATGGTTTGAAACTAGAAATTAGTAACAGGAGGAATGTGTAAAATTCACAAAAAATGTGGAAAGTAAACAACACACTCCTGAACGACCAATCCTGTCATTTGCAACAACATGCATGGACCTTGGGGACATTATTCTAAGTGAAGAAAGTCTGACAAAGACAGACAAATACCATATGATCTCACATATATGTGGAGTCTTTAAAAAAAAAGGGGGGGGGGGTGAAGCCTCACTCATAGGAAAAATGGGGAGATGTTGATCCAATAGTACAAATCTCCAGTTAAAAGATGAGTAAGTTCTGGGTATCTAATAGTCAGCCTGATGATTGTAGTTAACAATATTATACACTTGAAAGTTACCAAGAAAGTAAATCTTAAATATTGTACCACCAAAAAAAAAAAAAAGAAAAAAAATTATATTTATAGAAGTGTTAACTAACCTTACTGTGGTAGTCATTTCACAATATATACATGTATCAAATCATCACACTGTACACCTTAAACATATAGCATATTAAATGTTAATTATATCTCAATAAGCTGGGGCAAGGGAGGGGCGGGGAGCCAAAAGGGAGAAGCAAAGATCGTAGAAACATTATTTGAGATTTGGGGTTCCAAAGCTCTTTATTTGATTCTTTGGTTTAAATCAATTAATCCTGTTATACTTTAATTCAATATTATCTGAGTTTTTTGTGGGACTTAAGAGTACTGACTACAATCTACATAGTAAAAGTTCATAAATTCAAAAAACATCAAAAGTAGACAGTTTCAGAAACACAAAAGTAAATTCACCAACACATAGAATCTGGGAATATATCTAAAGAAAAATTTAATGTTACCAGTGTGTGCTCCAGGAATGCAAAGATAATTTAATGTTAGGGAATTTATTGATATAACCCAGCACATATCAATAGGTCAAAGGTAAATAATGATTATTTTTTTTAATGTTTTTATTTATTTATTTTTGAGAGAGAGAGACAGCACAAGTTGGGGAACAGCAGAGAGAGGGAAGGACACAGAAAATCCAAAGAAGGCTCCAGGCTCTAAGCTGTCAGCACAGAGCCCGACACAGGGCTCAAACTCACAAACTCCAAGATCATGACCTGAGCTGAAGTCAGACGCTCAACCAACTGAGCCACCCAGGTGTTCCAAATGATTATCTTCATAGTATCTAATATTTTTTAAATATTTAATATTTTAATGTCAAAGAACTACTTATAAAATGTAAAATCTACTGTTTATTTTTATCCTTATTCAATAGGATTAAAAGGATACTGCATTAAGTGAAAAATACCATGTACCCCAAGCGATTAGCCAAAATCATACATAACCTTGAAAGGCTAAACGCATTCCCACTCATGTCAGAGTCAAGACAAAGATGCACACTATCACTATTTACAATTATTCTGGAAGTGCTATCATTGCAATTACACAAGAAAATAAATCCAAACTGTAAATATGAGAAAGGAAACCAACTTTTTATCATTTGCAGATGATGACTTTTACTTAGAAAATTCTAGGATGTGGAGAAACGGGAACCCTCTTGCACTGTTGGTGGGAACGCAAATTGGTGCAGCCGCTCTGGAAAGCAGTGTGGAGGTTCCTCAGAAAATTAAAAATAGACCTACCCTATGACCCAGCAATAGCACTGCTAGGAATTTATCCAAGGGATACAGGAGTACTGATGCATAGGGGCACTGTACCCCAATGTTTATAGCAGCACTCTCAATAGCCAAATTATGGAAAGAGCCTAAATGTCCACCAACTGATGAATGGATAAAGAAATTGTGGTTTATATACACAATGGAGTACTATGTGGGAATGAGAAAGAATGAAATATGGCCCTTTGTAGCAACGTGGATGGAACTGGAGAGTGTGATGCTAAGTGAAATAAGCCATACAGAGAAAGACAGATACCATATGGTTTCACTCTAATGTGGATCCTGAGAAACTTAACAGAAACCCATGGGGGAAGGGAAGGGAAAAAAAAAAAAAGAGGTTAGAGTGGGAGAGAGCCAAAGCATAAGAGACTGTTAAAAACTGAGAACAAACTGAGGGTTGATGGGGGGTGGGAGGGAGGGGAGGGTGGGTAATGGGTATTGAGGAGGGCACCTTTTGGGATGAGCACTGGGTGTTGTATGGAAACCAATTTGACAATAAATTTCATATATTAAAAAAAAAAAAAAAAGAAGTCAAAGGTTTGTAAGAGAAAAAAAAAAAAAGAAAATTCTAATATAATTGACAATAGAAATAGGTAAACACTAAGTATATGCCTGGTAACAAAATAAACATATACAAATGAAATTTTTTCTGAATATCAATAATACCCAGTCAAAAATACAAACAAAATAGCTTCTCTTGTCAGTAAAAACCAATTAGAAATTGAAATATAACAAAACAGAAAATATAACAGGAGAAAATGGGCCTATTCATAATAACAATAAAAATCTATCCAATAATAAAATTAACAAAAAACATAAATACCTTTATTAGTAAATCTTTAAAAGAAGACCCCTCAAAAATGGACACACATACCATGTTCTACTTTGAGAAGACTCAATAATGTAATGATGTCACTTTTCCCCATTATAAGTTTATAAATTTAATGTCATCCCAACCAAAATTCCAAAGCATTTTTTAGTTTTTTAGATTTTAATTTTTTTTGCACCTCAACAAACATTATCTCAAGTTCATCTGGAATTACAAGCGAATAAAAATAGCCAAGAGAACTAGGAAAAAAGAATGGGAGGGTATTTGCATGACCAGATAAGAAAAATACATTATAAAACCAATAAAAACTAAATCAAGGCAGTACTGACACATGAGTAGTTAGACCTATCAATGGGCATGAAGAGGGAAAAAACAAAAATTAAGCCCTAGAATATATAAAAATTTAATCGGTAATTTAAATAAAATTTCAAATTAAAGGAAAGAGATTATAAATGAGGTTAAGGCAAATGATAAGCCATTCTGAAAAAAAATGGCATTAGAACTCAGCATACAGTAATGAATAAATGATAAAAGAGAAAAAAAGAATGCCAACCTCATACTATATACACTCAACATTCCCCTGGATTAAAGAGGCATTAAATAAAAAACAAAATCTACTACAAAATACAAGAGAATAATGATGTGATATACTGATAAAAGTCTTATAAAACATGTAAGTAAAGTTAGAAACCATAAAGGAAGAGAATAACAGCTTTAAATACATAAAAATGCAAACACAGCAAAAAAAAAACACTAAAAACAAAAGAAAGAAGACGCAAGAAGTGAGCTGGGCAAAAACATCATATATGTATATTTATATATTATATTTGTTACATATGATGTAAATTAATTAAGGTTCTTTAAAATCAATAAGAAATCAAATTCAAAATCAATAAGAAAATAGGCCAATTTTTAAGTGTATAAAGAACATCAACATGGCAAATCACAGAAGAAGGAATAAACATATAGAGACAAAAAAATTCAACATCACTAATAATTAAGAAGAAAGTAAAATAAAAAGGAAACCACCAACGAAAGCTTGAAAATGATAGCTAATCTTGACTATGGTGTGAAGAATTAAAACATTTCCCACTAAAAACTGGTTGGAAAATAAACTATTAAAGCTTTTTCTAAAGAGAATCAGGCACGGGCACCTGGGTGGCTCAGTTGGTTAAGCGTCCAACTCCTGATTTCGACTCAGGTCATGATCTCACGGTTCATGAGTTGGAGCCCAGCACTGGGCTCCATGTGCTGATAGCATGGCGCCTGGTCGGGATTCTCTTTCTCCCTCTCTCTTTGCTCCTCACCCACTCATGCTGCTCTCTCTCTCTCTCTCTCAAAATAAATAAATAAACTTAAAAAAGTAAAAGAGAATTCATGCAAAACTCTAAAACCTTAAAAAGTATGCACACCCCATTATAGTAGTTTCACCTCAGGAAACAATCATAATATTCTGAAATTTTTATTTATAAAGCCATTTACCTCAGCATTGTTTATAGTAACTGCAGCAATCGAGTTTTTATAGTGGCAACAACAGTCACAAAAATATAAGGGTCTTTTTGTAGGAAAGGAGGAACAGAACTGGAACTGAAAACTCAGTACACAATGACGGAGGTAACTAGCAAGTCCACCCGTCTTTTTTATGTGTCACCTTATCAGTCACTTGTGTTCTCTCTCTCTTCCCCCTCCTCTACTCTCCTTTAAATTGGTTTCTTCAATTTGCCCAACACTCCTGCTCCCCCATATCTTTTGTATATGACTGAAGTTTGCCATAACCATTCTAGCCCTGCTCTTGCTTCATAGCATCGCTGAAGAATTCTTACAGTTTCTGCCCTATTCTTAATAGTATTTCTTAATTATATATTCCCCCCCAAAAGGAATTTGTCCTAGCTCATCTTATCATATAGAAACCAATGGTAGTGAGTCAGGAGCTGGCTGACTCTTGACTCATATCTGATCCAAACAGCAGTGATCAGGGTAGCAGAGAGCATGGGGGGACAAGCATTATGACATTTCTGGTACTACACATTCTAGTCTAGTCTAGAGACACACAATCATACACACACACACACACACACACACACACACTCACAATCCTGGCAATCACCTAAATGTCCCAATAATAGCAGACTGCTAATAAATTATAGCACCATTGATAATGGAAAGAAATATGCACAGCAACACAGACTAGTGGTTATAATATATGACTGCCAGTGAAATCTGGGTAGTAGAATAACAGCCATTCTTAATTTTGTATTTTCCAAAATCTCTACCAAAAAAACATTAGATTTCTTTTATAAATAAGAAAAGAATAACCACTTACTTTGTATAATGCTTTTTTTATTTTTTTAATTTTAAATTATAAATAGAAAACATTCTGATTACCTTTCCATCATCACATCTTGTACCCTCGTTCACCATCCCAGGATCTGGAACATCCGATCCTAGCTGGAAATCCACACCCCAACATTTGGTGCCTCTACTGGGAGTCTGAATTATAGCAGGCACAATTCCAAATACAGGCATGTCTTGTACATTCTCACACTGAAGCTTTCCACACAAAGCATTCCTGTAAGATAGAGAAATAATGCAAACATAAAATGCACCCACTGTAGATACAAAATAAAAATAAAAATTATATATTTGGACACATAAAGTTTTTTGTTGTTTTTTTTTTACTTAAAGAAAGTTTACTGATAGTTAGCTGAAGGGAGTCTCAACAGAGAAAGCATATAAGAGCAAAGGCACCTAAGCAGGTCTCTTCAAATATGGCAGAGATAACTGGATGCTAGGATGAAATCAGTAGGTGTACCAGGTGGTGTTCCTGCTCCTTCTCTCCCCACCCCTACTCTCTCTTTACTAGCAGTTTAGGGCTCAAACACGTCTAACTAAAGAGTTGTTTATAAATATAATTTTATAAATGCTTTTCCATAGAAAATAATAGAACTATACCAAAATTCAGTTGTGACTTCTTACAGAGTTGCCATAAGGAGAAAATTAGATTCTGTACTATAAAATAATTAAGAAAGGACTCCACCCTTCATGGCTTGGGCTAAGCTAACTCTTAGTTACTTAATTTAAGACTCAATTCATTAACTCATTAATTCACTAATTCAATTCACTGATTCAATATTACAACTCTATGAAGGGTTATCTGACTACAATTCCTATTACCAAGGCTGTGTTAGCTAAATGCCCTTCCTATACCCTTCCATAACACACTAAATACCACTAATATCAACTCTTAAGATGCTATATTGAAATTTTCTACCTGATTGCCTTGTGATCCAAGAATCTACCCTATACTAGAATCTCCTTTATGTTATCACTGCCAAGTCATTATAGGATATTGTTTTCCTCTAATTCACCAATTCCTCTAATTAATCACCCCCTAAAAATTCCCAGTCTAGCTTTCATAAAACTATTTTATTTCTTGAGCTAAAATTTATATCCTTATAACTTTTCCTCATTGGTCCCAGACCTTCCACATGAGATCACACAGCTAATAGCAAATGTCTTTTCCTTCTTCCACATGGCAGCTATTTTAGGACAATTATCACATAGTTCCTAAATACTTATTCACCAGAGCAATATCTTATAATCATTTCTCATGGAACAAGGAAGCTCCCCTCTAAATATGTTCCAGGTTCTCTCATTGCCTCTTGAAGCACAGTGCTCAGAGCAGGGCATGAAATTTCAGTTACAGCCTGATAAGCAAATAACATAACAGAGCTCACATTTCCTATATTCTAGATACTGTACTACTATTAGGCCCATGATTACAGTAGCTTTTATGGTAACTACATTACATTATAGATGCCCTTGAACTGATCACTAGCTAAAATTCCTATTTACTTTTTGCATATATTGTTAAGTCTCCTCTTTCCTCCATCCTGCACTTAAGGGTTAGTAATTTTGTCTCATTTACATTTATTCTTATGTCACCATTTATTCCCTAGTTAACCTGAATAAAGTGTTTAAACTTTCTGAGCTTCAGTTCCTTCATCTGAAAAACAAGAGATAAATAATAATGTCTATCTCACATAGTTGGTTGAAATTAGATATGAAAACCTCTAAAACATGGGGCGCCTGGGTGGCTCAGTCAGTTGAGAGTCTGACTCTTGATTTCAGCTCAAATAATGATCCCAGGGTTGTGGGATCAAGCCCCACGTCAGGCTCCATGCTGAGCCTGTAACCTACTTGGGATTCTCTGTCTCTCTCCCTCCATTTCTCTCACCCACCCTCTCTCTCTCTCTCTCTAAAATAAAGAATAATTTTTTTAAAAAAGAAAACCTCCAGAACAAAGTGTAGCATAAAGCAGACCTTAGTTAACATCTGTTGGACCTACCAAAATTCAAGCTGCGATGATATACTCAGTGTTTCATGTGTAGTCTTGGTGACATGTTAAAAAGTAAAAGGAAAATACTCTTAATGTATAAAAAGCCATAGGACACCTAGGTGGCTTAGTTGGTTAAGTCCCTGAATTCAGCTCAAGTCATGATCTTACAGTTCATGAGTTCAACCCCCACATGAGGCTCTCTACTGTCAGCATGGAGCCTGCTTTTTATTCTCCATCTCCCTCTCTCTCTGCCCCTCCCCTGCTCACTCACTCTCAAAAATAAAAATAATTTTTTTAAAAAATTAAATATATATATATAAAGCTGTTAAAAATCAGTAAGAAAAAAACCCACTTCCACAGAAAAAATTAGCAAAGATACAAAAAAGGCAATTCACAAAATAAGGAATACAAACAGCCAACAAAGCTAAGAGGTGTTCATGGTTATATTATAAAAGAAAATTCTATCACAAGCCTCAATAGAATAATTGCTTCAGGCAAGGATCATCAATGCATATTAAAACTGTGAAGCAAAACATTGGTGGGAGCAAGTTCCAGGCTCAGCATGGAGCCTGACATGGGGGTTGGGGGTTTGACCACTAATAAAAAGACAACCCAGAATTATGTGCCTCCTTGACATCATGTGCCTCTTACGAAGTATTCTTCCCTAAAATGTTTAACCTGAATCTAATTACGACTTTAGATTTAACTTCTGATTTATAGAAAATTTAGGGATAGAGACACATATAAAGCAACATTGAGAAGAAACTATCAAACAAATCCAGATCACGGGCCATACTAAAAGAACTGGCCCAGTTATTTCCCTCAGATCACTGTCGTCAAAAAGAAAAAAAAATTTATGAAGAAGACTACATATTTTATATTAAAAGTGACATAAGTGGCATGACAACTAAATGTGATGCATGATCCTTGACGGAATCCTGATGTGGCAAAAAAACAGCTATGAAACACAACTTGAGGACAGTTGGAGAAACTTTAATATTGACCAGGTATTACATGATATTAGGAAATTATTAATTTTGGTAGGTATGACATTGGTCTTGTGAATGGCCTTATCTGTCAGAGATGAATACTAAAGAATTTAGGAATGAAGTATCATAATGCCTAGAATTTATTTAAAAGTGGTTCAGACAGACAAGTCTAGACAAAGAAAATATGATAGAATGCCAACAATGTTTTTAATCTAGAATATATGGGTTTCATAATACTTCTACTCCTTCTGTATATTTGAAATACTCCTTCTACTCCTCTGTATTCCTTCTGCTCCTCTGTATATTTGAAATTTTTTGTTTAAAAAGTTTTTTAAAAGATGACACCATCTATGTACTGAAAGAGAAGAGAGCTCTTTCGGTGAAATGCAACAATACAATCTGCACAACAGTGTCTGCAGTATGCACAACAGGAAGCGGGGAGGGGGGAGGAATAAGACTGTACTGGCAGAAAGACACTGCAAAGACATACCAAAAGCTAACAGAAATAGGTACCTGGGGGTAGGGTGGGAAGAGAGAAAAAGAGTAAGAGTGGAAGCCACATTTTTCTAGATCTCTTTAAACATCTTTTGAACAACAACAAAAAATCTTAAATAATTATTTACAAATTCATTTAAAATAAAAATGAGGGGCGCCTGGGTGGCTCAGGCATTTAAGCATCTGACTCTTGATTTCGGCTCAGGTCATGATCTCACAGTTCATGGGATCAAGCCCTGTGTCAGGCTCTGAGTTCAAAGTGTAGAGCCTACTTGGGATTCTGTCTCTTTTCCCTCTCTCTTTGCCCCTCCCCCGACTTATGTGTGCTCACACTTTCTCCCTCTCTCAAAATAAATAAACATTTTTTTAAAATGGGGGCACCTGGGTGGCTCAGTGGGTTAAGCATCCAACTCTTGATTTTGGCTCAGGTCACGATCTCTGGGTCGTGGGACTTGAGCCCCACATCAGGCTCTGCACTGAGTGTGGAGACTGCTTAAGATCACTTGCTCTCTCTCTCTCTCTCTCTCTCTCTCTCTCTCTCTCTCTCTCTCTCCCCCCCGCCAACCCTCTGCTCCTGTCCCCCATTCACGCTCTCTCTCTCTAAAATTAAAAAAAAAACAAAAACAAAAAACAAAAAAAGAAACATCTATTTGATATAACAAATTGGAAAAGTCCAGCTAACCCTAGAACATTACATGTTTGAATTGCACAGGTCCACTTAACACACGGATTTTTTACAGTGCAGTCCTGCAAATGTATTTTCTCTTCCTTATGATTTTCTTAATAACATTGTCTCTAGCTTACTTTATTGTAAGAACACAGCATATAATACATATAACATTCAATCAACTATTTTTTTGTTATTGGTAAGGCTTCTGACCAATAGGCTATTGTAATTAAGTTTTAGGGGAGTCAAAAGTTATAAGTGAATTTGTGACTATGTGGGAAGTCAGCATCTCTAACCCCCATGTTGTTCAAAGGTCAACTATAATTTTTGGGGCGCCTGGGTGGCTCAGTTGGTTAAGCGTCTGACTTCGGCTCAGGTCACGATCTCACGGTCCGTGAGTTCGAGTCCCGCGTCGGGCTCTGGGCTGATGGCTCAGAGCCCGGAGCCTGTTTCCGATTCTGCGTCTCCCTCTCTCTCTGCCCCTCCCCCGTTCATGCTCTGTCTCTCTCTGTCTCAAAAATAAAATAAACGTTAAAAAAATTAAAAAAAAAAAAAAAGGTCAACTATAAATTTTTAAGATAACACTCTGGCATTGGTGAGGCAGTAGGGAAAGCATAAATCAGTTAAATGTTTTGAAGATCAATTTGGAACTATCTATGAGGAGCCTTAAAACTTATCCATATTTTTTGAGAAAAGCTATTAAGGAAACAATCAGAGAAATAAACAAATACTTCAGCTGTATATATCACAACCTTATTTAAAATAGCAAACTACGGGGTGCCTGGATGGCTCAGTCGGTTAAGCGTCCGACTGTGACTCAGGTTATGATCTCACAGTTCATGAGTTCAAACCCTGCATCAGGCTCTGTGTTTGCAGCTCAGACCCTGGAGCCTGCTTCAGATTCTGTGTCTCCCTCTCTCTCGGCCCCTCTCCCACTTGCACTCTGTCCTCACTCTTTCAAATATAAACGTTAAAAAATATAATAATAAAGTAAAATAAAATAGCAAACTACTAGAAACAACTTGAATTCCTAAAATAAGGAAATGATTAAAAGAAGCTGAATACATCCTATAAACTCTCTTAATATAGTGGAAAGTAAACTGAATTTATAAAATAGTATAAATCATACTTTGCAATTTTGTTTATGCATACAGATGCGGGGTTCTGAGTACACATATGTATGTGTACATACATGTATGATGCACAAATGTATGCTTATGAATGTATATACACACATACAAAAAGGAAATACAACAAAAATGTGAGGGAGTATCTCTGGATGGCAGGACCACAGGGTTCACTTCCTTTAGATTCTTCTAGATTTTATACATTTTCTGTGATGAGGATGATTACAAAGCAGTGATGACAATGATGAGTCTTGCAACGAATCGGGTATTCTTCTTAGTACTAGCATCCATCAACACATTTGGTCTTCAAAACAACTGGAAATAGGTACCATTATTATCCTCATTTTATAGAAAAATGAGGCACAGAAGAAAAAGAAAAGGAAAGCAACTTGTCCAAAGTCTCAGAGATCTTAAGCAGTTGAAGCAGTATTCAAACCCAAAGAGTCTGACTTCAGATATGCATTCCTAATGGCTATATTAATGCTATATTACTATTATAAAATGTTTTTCAAATCAGCTACCCAGTAATTTATACATTTCCTAAGTGTAGTTTCTATAATTTCATTAAGATACTCATAAGATCATGGAAACAGAACCAGGCTAAAGACAAAGATCAGACACGTCTAGCAAGCTCTCTCCAGGTCTGCATTAATCCACTTACCCCAAAGTTTCACCTCAGTTCATTTAATCAGTTACACTAATTATCCACCCATCAGCTGTATCATCTGTTCCTACATTCATTCAACAAATATTTAATAGGTACTTATCATGTGCCAAATATTACACTAAACACATAAGATAAAACGTGTCACTGCACTTTAGTTTACCAATGAAGGGTGATCACCAAACAGTCACATAAACAAATGAAACTGCAACAAATGCTAAACAAGAATATTGCAAAGATAAAGAAGAAAATTTGGTAATAATTAAAGGGCCAATTCGTCAAGGAGACATAACAACCTAAATGTGGATGCACCTAATAACATAAGAATTTACTGATTCAAAAGACACACAGCAAAAAAATGTATAGAACTAAAAAAGAGAAACAGACAACTTTATAATCATAGCTGGAGATTTTAACCCACTTCTCTCAGAAATTAAAGGACAAGGGGGTGCCTGGGTGGCTCAGTCGGTTGAGCATCCGGCTTTGGCTCAGGTCATGATCTCACAGTTTGTGAGTTCAAGCCCCACATCGGGCTCTATGCTAACAGCTCAGAACCTGGAGCCTGTTTCAGATTTTGTGTCTCCCTCTCTCTCTGCTCCTCCCCTGCTTATGCTCTGTCTCTCTCTCTCAAAAATAAACATTAAAAAAAAAATTTTTTTTTTAAATTGAAGGACAAACCTAAAACACACACATGCAACACAAAGATATAGGAAGCTTGAATAAGACTGTCAACATTTATAGAATAACACAACCCAATAACTATAGAATGCACTTTTTTTCCAATTGTACATGGACATTCACCAAAAGAGACCACATGCTGGGCAATAACTCACATCTCAATAAACTGCAAAGAACTAAAGTTATACAGAGTATGTTCTCATTGGAATTAAACTAGAAATCAAAAACATAACCAGAATACTCCCAAATATCTAGAAATTAAGCAACACACTTTTAATAACTCAGGAGTCACAGGAGAAATCACAATATAAATTTTTAAAAATTAATGATATGAACAATAAGGAAAACACATCAAATTCAACAACAAAAAAAACATCCAATTTCTTAAGCAGTTCGTCCTTCATTCAACATTCAAGTTCCTACTTTTCTCATTTTAATTTAGACAAATTATGGTAACCAAGATGGGTCCAGTCTCCCCAAAATGCAGGACAGACCCTCCTGTGTCTTTTCTAAACACCAGAAAAGAATCATAAAATTCTATGCCTAGAACTGGTTTTGTATTTATTCTTCTTTTTACCTGGAAAATTATCCTCTATCTTATTTGAAGATATTGTCATTTTTATTTTATTTGAGAGACAGAGCGTGTGCAAGTGGGGGAGAGATGTTGAGGGAGAGAATCTTAAGCAGGCTCCACACACAGCACAGAGCCCAACATGGGACTAGATCCCACGACTCTGGGCTCATGACTGAGCCACCGAGGTGCCCCACATCATATCATTTTTAAATGATTGTTCTTACTAGGACAGTGGTTTGGGCATAAACCAAAATAATTTAGAATTTAAATACACTAAAAATGTATGAATAATAATAGTATGACTTCCCCAGAAAAAGTGCTATGTAAACAGAAGAGAACTTATATCTACAACTACTTTTGAAACTATATAAGATGAATATCAAAAGTTACATTCATATCTCCTTTTGGGGCGCCTGGGTGGCGCAGTCGGTTAAGCGTCCGACTTCAGCCAGGTCACGATCTCGCGGTCCGTGAGTTCGAGCCCCGCGTCAGGCTCTGGGCTGATGGCTCGGCTCGGAGCCTGGAGCCTGTTTCTGATTCTGTGTCTCCCTCTCTCTCTGCCCCTCCCCCGTTCATGCTCTGTCTCTCTCTGTCCCAAAAATAAATAAAAAAAAAAAAAAAAACGTTGAAAAAAAAAAAAAAGTTACATTCATATCTCCTTTTGAAACACTTTCTTGTTTTTCTTATCTTCCTTCCATCTACTCTGTTTTATATATGAAGAAATGATTAGAACAAAATAAATTGGCTAACATTAAGGGGGAAAAGGACACAGCAGTAAGAACACCTTACAAGAGGGCTCTCTGGCTCTGTTAAGAAAGGTGAGGAAGTCTTTAAAACTGAGATCTGGAGGAGCTGAAGGCATGCCAGGCAGAAGGAATAGTGTGTGCAAAGGCCCTGTGGCAGAAGGCCACATGTAAGCCAGCATACGTGGTGTCTCCAGTATTTAATGGCTGAGTAGAGAAAGATGAGCCTACAAATAAACACACTAAAGGAGCAACCAGAAACACAGAAAAGAATACTAGAAGAACATCCCACACAAAAGCGAAGGAAAGAGGTTTCTTCAAGGAAAAAACAGTCAACATACTTGAATGACACCAAAAGGTCAAGTAGCATGAAGACCTAACAATGTCTGATGGATTTAGCGACATGGAGATTGACTGCTGTTATTTCTTCTTAGCAAACATTGTTTCCGTACAGTTACTTAGACTAACTGGCAAAGTAGGAGCAAAGAGAAGAGATGCTCAGTAATATAGAATAATTCCAATTATACAAAATATCAGTGTGTGTATGTACAGTGCATAGAAACAAAAAAGAGGAAGAAACACAATGCAATTAGTAGATATATATGGACTGATATTATGGATGACTTTTTTTTTATTTGTAATTCTTTAATAATTATTAACTTTTACAATAAGCAAATGTAGAAACAAAAAAAAGGTTTTAATTTGTCACTTTAAAATTATATAGAGCAAGAAGAAAATAACAACATCCAGAATGAATTTTGCAGGTATCTACACCTTAATCAGTGCCATCTTTTAATGAAAAAAAGAAGAGGAAGAGTGTTTATTTGAGGTTCTTATTGTAGAATAAGGAAAAACAAAGATTCTAAAATCCATTAGACTTTAGACAGTTAACATCTAAAGGGATGAATTATTTTACTAGTTCTTTTCAGAGTCTCGCTGAAGTCTTATGTTCTAAAACTTGAAAAGTTAATTTGAAAAGTTCAGTATTTAAGGGAGAGAAAGCCAGCAGTTGCAAGATGACGGGTCTTAAAATCATTCACATTCCTTTATAACCTCACCTCCACTTACCCAGTGGCACACTTCTTGTACTCATTGCCAGAGAAACCACAATTGCCAAATCTGTCACCTTTAGAATTCACATCAATGAAACAATCTCTTGGGGCAGCCTTGGCTTCTGTAACATTAAAAAAAAAAAAAAAGGTATGGCAATTTAATTCATAAATAAAAGTATATTCCCTATGACAATCCATACACCTTGATGAACTGCCTCAACACCTTCTAGAAAGTGTCAAGCCTCACAGATAAAACATTTTTGTTCTACTTTTATACTTAACAACAAAATGTAAAAATAAAGCTTACATTGTACCTGAAAGTTAGCCTGGGCTCAAACACTAAGACCCTACAAGAAATATCATTAAAAAGATGAAATTATAAATAAATGAAAAAGCATGCATAGTATGCTAGTGTTCTCAGCATATTCCTTTTCCCCGCTCTCAAATATGTTTCTAATACATCATTAGACTTTAGATCAGGCTGGGAAGGGTTGGTGAAGACATTGCCAGCTATTGTTATTGGGTTTTTAATTTACCATATATAAAATGCTGAATTTAGATGCTCTACTAACAAGAAGGATTGTCAAACAGCCATGACAGCTGACAAAGTGGCAATCCATTTTTGCTTTCTCATATTGTATATATGTATTATCACTTCATGTTCAATTCGCCCACTAATTACACATTCCTAAATAAATTTTATTTGTAAATATTTTTAAGTCAAAATGTCAGTACTTTCTACTGAATAAAGGAATTCACTGGCCTATCTTACGCATCTAATGTTTATATGGTTTCGTTTAAAAGAAAATGGATACGAGGCGAAAGAAGTTGGATCAAGCAACGTGAAAAGGGAACAGAGAATAATACCTGAACACGGCAAACAGCACGTGGCAGGATCCCTAACAGGGCCCTTCTAGGGAACAGAAAGAGCTCTAAAACTTCCAGATAATCTCCAAAGAGAAAAACAACTGATGGTGCCTGGGTGGCTCAGTCAGTTAAGCACCTGACTTTGGCTCAGGTCATGATCTTGCGGTTCACAAGTTCAAGCCCCACGTCAGGCTGTGCTGACAGCTCAGAGCCTGGAGCCTGCTTCAGATTCTGTGTCTCTAATCGCTCCTCGGCCTTTTGGCTAAGATCAAGTGCAGATTCTGTGTCTCCCTCTCTCTCTGCCACTCCTCCACTCTCGCTCTGTATCTCTCTTTCAAAAATAAACAATTAAAAAAAGAGAGAAAAAAACAACTGCAGTTTGTAGTCCTAGACTTTTCCACAGGCCTCTATGAAGGTAATATCTTTGCTATGTAATAGTATTTACCTCATCAAAAGGTATCCACAATTATATTTTTAGACTGCAATAACTTGCCATTTTTACAAAATGTATCAAGAGTTGACAGATCTCTACTACTCTAGCCTATGATCTAGCATAAATACGTCCCATTTAATTTTTAGTTGTCTCTCTTCAATCCCCATCTGACCCACCATAAAGTAAGGTGTACAACAGACAGACACTAGAGACAGCAGGAGTCTGGTCAAAGTCAACATCTCTACCTTCAGAGAAATCCAGCACAGTACTCATGACTGATCTTAACTGAGAAGAAACAAAAATAAAAATAGAAAATTTGGGTCTCCATTCGTTTTCTATCCTTTCTTTTCCTTTCCTTTCCTTTCTCTCCCTCCCTTGCTTTCCTTCCTTTCCTCATTAAATATGTATCAATCCCCTACTAAGTGTCCCATATCCTGGTAAATAATGGATATAGTTTACCAGTACCTCTCTGAAGAGAAACAGAACAGCTCCTATTATTAAGTCTCTGTTTTCTCAAAGACAAGCCTAAATCAACATATGGTGCTCACTTATTTCATTCACTTGAATGCAATGTTCTTGCTGTTCCTACTGACTCAGGACAGAAATGGAAGAAGATGGGAAAACAAGAATCCAGTATGATCCTGGCATAAATACATCACTGCCAATTATCAAACAAAGAAATCTGCCTAGTTGTGCTGAAAGCACCCATTTCCTTGGGAACCTCAATCACTTTAACTTAAGGAAGGAAACATAAGAGGCAATACAACATATACTATCACTGCAGGAATACTGCTAGCATCATTGTGTAATCAAAATAAAGCTGACTAAAAATTAGTAACACGGGGCACCTGGGTGGCTCAGTCAGTTAAGCGTCTGACTTCAGCTCAGGTCATGATCTCACGACTTGTGGGTTCAAGTCCCGCATTGGGCTCTGTGCTGACAGCTCAGAGCCTGGAGCCTGCTTCTGATTCTGTGTCTCCCTCTCTCTCTGCCCCTCCCCCGCTCATGCTCTGTCTCTCTCTCTCTCTCTCTCTCTCTCTCTCTCTCTCTCAAAAATAAATGAACATTAAAAAAAATTTTTTTTTCATTAACAACACAAGAAACAACAGGTGTTGGTGAGGATGTGAAGAAAGGGGAACATTTTTTCATTGTTGGTGGGAGTGCAAACTGGTACAGCCACTCTGGAAAACAGTATGGAGGTTTCTCAAAAAGTTAAAAATAAAACCACCCTACAACCCAGCAAGCACTACTAGGTGTTTATCCAAATACAAAAATACAAATTTTTTAAATACAAAAATACAGATTAAAGGGGTACATGCACCCTGATGTTTATAGCAGCATTATCAACAAGAGCCAAAATATGCAAAGATCCCAAATGTCAATCGACTGATGAGTGGATAAAGAAGATGTGGTGTGTGTGTGTGTATACATATACATATGTGTACATATGTGTACATACGTACATATGTATATACAACACATGTTACATACACATGTATACACACATACACACATGTATACATACATACATACACATACATACACTGGAATATTAGCCATCAAAAAGAATGAAATCTTGCCATCTGCAACAATGTGGATGGAGCTAGAGTGCATTATAAGTGAAATAAGCCAGTCAGAGAAAGACAAGTACCATATGATTTCACTCATATGTGGAATTTAAGAAACAAAACAGATGAGCATATGGGAAGGGAAAAAAAAAAGAAAGAAAAAGAAAGAGGGAAACAAACCATTAAGAGACTCTTAAGAGAGAACAAACTGAGGGTTGATGGAGGCAGGTGGGTAGAAGATGGGCTAAATGGGTGATAGGTATTAAGGAGGGCACTTGTTATGATGGGCACTGGGTGTTATATGTAAGTGATGAATTACTGAATTCTACTCCTGAAACCAATACTGCACTGTATGTTATGTAACTAGAATTTAAATAAAAATTTGAAAAGAAAAATATAAATAAAAGAGAGAATGGTTTCTAACCCAACAACAATAAAAGTAATAATAAAGCTGACTACCCGTGGTGCCATGCCTCAGTGTAAACTTGCCATGGTTTTTTCACCAGAACTACTACATAGCAGCTACTTGATATCCTTTTTGCATAATGAACAGCAAAGTCAAAGGAGCAATTAGAAAAGTCTGACTTGTACAGACCTATGGCATTAGTTGATCACAGTGTTCCTAGAAATAAAAAGAGAGGAAGCCCACCAGCAAATTCTTACTACATCTCTATAAGAAGAAAAGTTCGAGGTCAAATGAACAAACCTGAATCAAAAAAAATCATGGGCCCTCAATTGATTCTCAGACCTGAACCATATTTTTAGACCCAGAACCCCTTAAATGAAGGAGAGGTAGAACCCTGATATGCTGCCAAAAATTTTTGCTGTCAATCTTTCTCCTATCCATCCCCAACAGGACCTAAGGCCTTTTACCAGGGTAACTGAACATTGCAGAAAAGTAATCAGACCTCTCAGAGACTACGAGACACTATCTCCGAACTGACATTGCTTCCAGGAGATCCAAAATATCATGGTGGCCTACAAGTCAGAGTAGGGAGCTATGGAGGTCAGGTGGTCAATGGAGTTTCAGCTCAGGTTGTCCTCACAGTGGGCCCAGTGCATCCCTGAACCCATTCTGTGGCTATTTCCCCAGAATGCATGACTGGAACAGACATAATCAACAGCTAGCAGAATCCCTACACTGGCTCCCTGACCTGTGGAGTCAGGGCTATTATGGTGGGAAAGGCCAAGCAGAAGCCACTAGAACACCCACTACCTAGGAAAACAGTAAACCAAAAGTAATACCACAATCCAGAAGGTACTGCAGAGATCAATACCACCATTAAGGACTAGAAAGATAAAGATACTCCAATTCAGCTAAGCTATTTGGCCCGTGCAGAAGACAGAACTTGGAGAACAACAGTGGACTGTCATAAGCTTAAACAGCTGGTAAGTGTAATTGCTGCTGTAGCCACTGAGGTTTTACTGCTTGAGCAAATTCACATATTTCCCGGCATCTGGTATGCAGCTATTGAACAGGCAGATACTATTTTCTCCACACTGGTCAATAAGGATGACCAGAAGCAGTTTGCTTTCAGCTGGCACTGTCCTCTCTCAAGGGTATAGCAACTCTTCAGCCCTACATCATAATTTAGTTTGCAGGGATCTTAACTGCCTTTCCCTTCTACAAGATTATCAAAAGATATGTCCTCATGGGAAAAACACATGAAGATATTTGTGTCCCATGTGAACACTCACCAAAAAGTGACCTCAGCAGAGGAGAATTTTAATAGTCAAATGAATAGGATGACCTATTCTTTGGATACCAGTCAACCTGTCTTCCCCATCATCCTTGTCATCTCCCAATGGGGACAAGAGCAAGGGGCCATAGTGACAGGGATGGACATTATACATAAGCTAAACAACATGCACTTCCACTCATCAAAAACAACTGGGCTATGGCCACTATTGGGTGCCCAATCTGCCAACAGCAGAGACCAATTCTGAGTCCTCAATATGACAGCCAGCCTCCTGGTTGTAGGTTTATGACACTGGACCTTTTCCATCATGGAAGAATACGAATTTTATTCTTATTGGAATAGACACTTAATTAGACAAGGACTGCTTTGCCTGGATGGAATTCTTCTGCCCAAACTACCATCCACAGATAGACTGTCTTTAACCACCATCATGGTATATAGCACACAGATTTGCTTCTCATCAAAGAACTCACCTCACAGCAAATGAAATGTGGCAAGGGGTACAGGTTCATGGAATTCTCTGGTCTTACCACATCTCCTACCATCCAGAAGTTGCTAGTTTGACAGAATAATGGAAGGCCTTTTGAAGACTCTGTTACAGCACCAACTAGGTGGCAATGCCTTATAGGAAGGGGCAAAGTTCTCCAGAGGGTTGTGTATGTTCTGAATCAGCATCCAATATATGGTGCTGTTTCTACCAGAGCCAGGATTCACCGGTCCAGAAATCATGAGGCAGAAGTAAAAGTGCCACTGCTATTTCTCCTAGTGACCCTCTGGCAAAATTTTGGCTTCCTCTTCCCACAACCTTCTGACTTAGAGTCTTAATTCCAAAGAGAGGAGTGCTTCCATCAGAAGACACAACAATGATTCCGCTGAGAGCTGGAATTGAAGCCACCAGCTAGCCATTTTACACTCCTCATGCCTCTGAATGGACAGGCAATGAAAGGAGTCACTGTGCTGGCTATGGGGACTGATCTTGACAACCACGGGGAACTGCTATTGCACAATGGAGGGGAGGAAGAGTATGTGTGTAATACAGGAGAGCCCCGAAGGTGCCTCTTAGTATTACTGTGCCCTGTGATTAAGGTCAACGGAAAACTACAGCAACTCAATCCAGGCTGGACTACAAACGGCCCAGAGCCCTCAAGAATGAAGGTTTGGGTCACTCCACAGGTAAAAAGCCACAACCAACTGAGGTCCTTGCTGAAGACAAAGGGGAGGAGTTCCGGAAGATGGCGGCGTAGGAGGACGCTGGGCTCACCGCGCGTCCTGCTGATCACTTAGATTCCACCTACACCTGCCTAAAGAACCCAGAAAACCGCCAGAGGATTAGCAGAACGGAGTCTCCGGAGCCAGGTGCAGACGAGAGGCCCACGGAAGAGGGTAGGAAGGGCGGCGAGGTGGTGCGCGCTCCACGGACTGGCGGGAGGGAGCTGGGGCGGAGGGGCGGCTCGCCGGCCAAGTGGAGCCCCCGAGTCTGGCTGGCAAAAGCGGAGGGGCCGGACGGACTGTGTTCCGACAGCAAGCGCGACTTAGCGTCTGGGAGGTCATAAGTTAACAGCTCTGCTCAGAAAGCGGGAAAGCTGGAGGACAAAGGGAGGGAGAGCTGCTGAGCCCCCGGACGGCAGAGCTCAGCTTGGCGGGGAACAAAGGCGCTCGCCAGCGCCATCTCCCCCGCCCATCCCTCAGCCAAAATCCCACAGAGAACCAGTTCCTGCCAGGGAACTTGCTCGCTCCTCCGCTCCTCCGCGCAAACACCCAACTCTGTGCTTCTGCAGAGCCAAACCTCCGGCAGCGGATCTGACTCCCTCCCGCTGCCACAGGGCCCCTCCTGAAGTGGATCACCTAAGGAGAAGCGAGCTAAGCCTGCCCCTCCTGCCCCCGTGCACCTTGCCTACCCACCCCAGCTAATACGCCAGATCCCCAGCACCACAAGCCTGGCAGTGTGCAAGTAGCCCAGACGGGCCACGCCACCCCACAGTGAATCCCGCCCCTAGGAGAGGGGAAGAGAAGGCACACACCAGTCTGACTGTGGCCCCAGCGGTGGGCTGGGGGCAGACATCAGGTCGGACTGCGGCCCCGCCCACCAACTCCAGTTATACACCACAGCACGGGGGAAGTGCCCTGCGGGTCCTCACCACTCCAGGGACTATCCAAAATGACCAAACGGAAGAATTCCCTTCAGAAGAATCTCCAGGAAATAACAACAGCTAATGAACTGATCAAAAAGGATTTAAATAATATAACAGAAAGTGAATTTAGAATAATAGTCATAAAATTAATCGCTGGGCTTGAAAACAGCATACAGGACAGCAGAGAATCTCTTGCCACAGAGATCAAGGGACTAAGGAACAGTCACGAGGAGCTGAAAAACGCTTTAAACGAAATGCAAAACAAAATGGAAACCACGACGGCTCGGATTGAAGAGGCAGAGGAGAGAATAGGTGAACTAGAAGATAAAGTTATGGAGAAAGAGGAAGCTGAAAGAAAGAGATATAAAAAAAATCCAGGAGTATGAGGGGAAAATTAGAGAACTAAGTGATACACTGAAAAGAAATAATATACACATAATTGGTATCCCAGAGGAGGAAGAGAGAGGGAAAGGTGCTGAAGGGGTACTTGAAGAAATTATAGTTGAGAACTTCCCTGAACTGGGGAAGGAAAAAGGCATTGAAATCCAAGAGGCACAGAGAACTCCCTTCAGACGTAACTTGAATCGATCTTCTGCACGACATATCATAGTGAAACTGGCAAAATACAAGGATAAAGAGAAAATTCTGAAAGCAGCAAGGGGTAAACGTGCCCTCACATATAAAGGGAGACCTATAAGACTCGTGACTGATCTCTCCTTTGAAACTTGGCAGGCCAGAAAGGCTTGGCACGATATCTTCAGTGTGCTAAACAGAAAAAATATGCAGCCGAGAATCCTTTATCCAGCAAGTCTGTCATTTAGAATAGAAGGAGAGATAAAGGTCTTCCCAAACAAACAAAAACTGAAGGAATTTGTCACCACGAAACCAGCCCTACAAGAGATCCTAAGGGGGATCCTGTGAGACAAAGTACCAGAGACATCACTACAAGCATAAAACATACAGACATCACAATGACTCTTGCTGAAGACAAAGGGTATGTGGAATGGATAATGAAGAAGGTTGTTAAAACTACCAGCTGTGACCACATGATCAGTTACAGAAACTAGGACTTTAATGGCCATATATATTTCTTCCTTTTTGTTATTAATATATTTGTGATTATATATAGATCAGAGGTTCCCACAACTCCCTTCCTAGGTTTGATTAACCTGCTAGAGCAGCTCACAGAACTCAGGGAGGCATTTGATTTACTAGATTACTGATTTATTATAAAAGGATATAACTCAGGAAAAGCCAGATGGAAGAGATCCATAGGGCGAGGTATGGGGAAAGGGACTAGAAGCGTCTATTCCCTCTCTAAGTGCAACACTTTCCGAGAATATACACCTACCTCTTCACCAAGCTGGAAGTTCTCAGAATCCTATCCTTTTGGGTTGTTATAGAGGCTCATTACATAGGTAGGATTAATTAAATCATAGGCCATTAGTAATTAACTCATCCTCTAGCCGCTCTCCCTCCACAGAGGTGGGGAACTTAAAGTTTCAACCCTCTAACCGTGAGGTTGGTTCCCTGGGCAACCAGTTCCCATCCTTGAGTTACCTCTGAGCTTTCCAAAAGTCACTTTGTTAACATATCAAGAGACACACTTCTAGCTCTCAAAACTTAGGAAATTCCAAGGGTTTTAGGAGTTTGATGCCAGGAAAGGAATGAAGATCAAGTATAGTTTTCTAATTATAAATCACAGTATCACAAGAGTCCTCGATGCTTTAACTAAAATCATACTTAATCCATATTAAAAGGATGGAGAATGCAAAAAGACCATGAATATGATGGGAGTTGACAAGGGTTGAAAGAATTCTAAATTCTCATCTTCGGTAGTGAGAAATTAGTAGTTAATGCCTAGAATGTAAAAATTAAAAAGTAGCATTACCAAGAGATTATCTAAAGACCTGGAACAAGTAACAAAATAATCAGCTAGAAAAGGTGAAAAGTGGTTGCCCCAAGGGATGGGGATTTTATGTGGGAGCAAGCTTTTTCATAAAACCTCATAAAAAAATTGGCTCTTTATGTGTACGTGTAACTTTGACAAAAATGAAAATTTTAAATAGAGAAAACAGGAAAAACTTTTAAACATCTGAAATATCTATCAGTGAGGGAATGGATTCCACTTATATAATGGAGTATCTAATGCACTAAAATCTAAATGCATCAACATATTGCTATTGTAATCAAACATATCAAAAACATTTTCAGTGAGCAATGAAAGTAGCAGACCCATATGTACATCCCCTTATTATTTACATGAAATTATTAAAACCAGAACATGATACTAAGTAAATGTATATTTACTTATTTTGTTTATATACATAGAATAGAAAGGTGATAAAAAGGAGAGGGAGTAAAAGCAAAAATCACCAACTGAATTTCTACATATCAAATTCATGATCAGCACTACTTATGGAGAGGGAAGGAGGGAGATAGGACAGGGGAGAAAAAACAAGAGAACTTCACTTTTATCAATAATGTTTTCTTTCCATTTTTAAAAACGGACGCAAATAAATGAATAAAATAAAGGCCATCGATTATAATTAAAATGTCTTACTTGAGCCAAAGATGACTTGGCACTGAGCATCGTAATACTGGCACACGCCATTGTAGCAATAGGCTTTGTTACTCTGGCAAGCATAGCCATTCTGAATAAAAACGTCTGGCTGACAGAACTGAGATGAACCATTGCAATATTCTGGAACATCACATTCATTAGTTTTTCCTCGGCATAAAGTACCTCCTGGAAGGAACTAGGGTAATAAGATTCAAATTAAACAGGAATATCAAGACAATCCCCACAAAGTGATCAAATTTGAAGCCACAGTATTTATGTCTATAAAACATCTAGCAACAACAAAAGATTAGATAACCCAATAGAAGTACGAACAAAGGCCAGTAACAGGCAACCCATAAAAGTCATGAAATACGGAAAATGAAAAAATGTAACTTTACCGATAGCCAAAAGAAATACAAATTAAATAAAACTTTAAAAGCACTTTACACCTATCAGACTAACCAGTATTGGACTCACCAATGACGTCACAGCACATATTTGATTACATTGTTGGTAGAAGTACAGACCAATATATTTGTGGAAGGTGTATAAAATGTGTGTCACAATTTTTAACATACATACTCTGTCCCATCAATTCCACTTATAGACAAAAATTAGAAGCAACCTAAACATCCATTAGTTGACTAAATAAAGAAATTATGTAATCGCCTCATAAAACAGCACTAACTATACAACCATGTAGAACTAATTATATGAATAGATAGAATCTACGGTATGCTACTGAAAAAAGCAGATAGTAAAAATAAATGTATCTGTGTTCACACACATACACTCACACATATACACATGCATTCACTTTTGTATAGGAAAAAGTACTTAAGTTAACAAATTATCAACGATGGCTACCTGAGGAAGGTAAAATGATACTGCCTTTTACTCTGTACTTTCTATATTTGGCATTTGTGAATTATTTATAAAAAACATAGGTTACTCTTAAAATCAGAAAAAAAGTTTCTACTTAGAAAAAAGTCTCGTGAGACCGCTTGTTATAAAAAGAATGTAATTCAAAACTGCAAACAAGTGGCATAAAATTTTTCATAGAATCATGTAATAAAAGTAGTGCTCTTACAGATCAGAAAAAAAAAATTTTTACATATGCATGTTTTGCTTTTTTCTACTTTTTTTTCCAAATAGGGAGGAACTCCTTACCCAACAGTCTTTACAACAGTCACCGTATGCACATTCAGCAAATGTTTTAAGTTTACAAGTACTTCCTTCACAACAAGGGTCCGATTCACACTCCTGTGAAGAGTAAATGACTATCAATAAAGAAAGGACTTACTGTCATCAATATTCATTAACAAAGGTCTTATCTTAAAGTCTAAAATCTTCTTTCTAACCAAGCTACAGCCATGATTCTCTGGAAAATCACTTACTATCCTTCTGAAGTTTTCATAACTCTTTGGCTACAACTATTTAAAGCTCAACATATTTCAAAGGAATGAAATCATACAGAGTATGTGTCTGTGTCTTCTGGGACTGGGAGAACAAGATACCACAGACTGGTGGCTTCAACAACAGAAACTTAATATCTCACAGTTCTGCAGGCTAGATGTCCAAACACAAAGTTCCTGCCAATTCGGTTTCTGGTGAGGAAATTCTTCCTAGCTTGCAGAGAGCTGCCTTCTCTAACATGGCCTCTCTTCAGTGTGTATGTTCCGAGAGAAAGAGAGCGAGAGAGCGCGCAAGCAAGCTCTCAGATGTCTCTTTATAAAAACACTAACTCAGGGTGCCTGGGTGGCTCGGTTGAGTACCCATCTCTTGGTTTCAACTCAGGTCATCATCTTACAATTCATGAGTTCAAGCCCAGCACCAGGCTTCCTGCTGTCAACGCAGAGCCCACTTCGGATCTTCTGTTCCCCTCTCTCTGCCCCTCCCCTGCTCGCTGGCTTACTCTCTCGCTCTCAAAAATAAATAAACATTAAAAAAAAAAAAAAAAAGCACTAACCCTGTCAGATCAGGACCCCCTCCTTTTGATCTCATTTAACTTTAATTACTTACCTAAAGCCCCATCTCCAGACACAGCTACCCTGGTAGGTAGGGCTTCAACATATGAATTTGGGGGAGGAGGTTACAAACATTTAGTCCTAACAGTCTGCATAATCATCACCAAAAATTAAGCATCCGTGAATGCATTTCTCTTCATACTTTCATACTCAGGAACTAACTTGTCTATTGAGTAGGTCTTCACCTCATGTAGACATTCTTTTTATCTTGCCTGCCTTGTTTCACCCTACTTTGAGCCACCATGGCTCCCCATTGCACCACCACCCATGCCCCACAACCTCCCACCCACAGAGACATCTCTTCTATGTTTCAGCTAATGTGTTCAGGTCTGAATTGTTTGAGAGAGAAGGATGGGGAAATAACAATACAGAGGAAAGAAGGAGGAGGAGAAGAAGGGTGAGCCGAGGAAACAAGCTTTCTTTAATTTTTGAAGAATATGTGTCCTATGTATGGAACTCTAGGTTGTCAGTTTCTTCCATTTAGAACAGTAAATATACTGTTCTATTATCTCTGGCCCTTATTGCTTCAGGGGAAAAAAATCATCTATCATTCATATCTTTGTCCCCTGTTTCCTATTGGCTTCTTTCATTACTTTCTGTTTATCTCAGCACTTTGATTACAATATACCTAAGTGAATTTTCTTTGCAATGATTCTGACTTGGGTTCACTTTGGAATTGTAAGTCGATATTTTTCCCTAAATTAGGGGATTTTTCAGCCATTATTTCTTTTATTTTTTATCTCATTCTCAGTGTCCTGAAATTTCAGTAATAGTTACTTTAGATTATTTGATATCTCCTAGTGTCCCTGATACTCTGCTCATTTTTCTTTAATCTTTCTATTTGTTCTTTAGTTTGGATTTTTTTTGCGGGGGGGGGGTGGTCAGCTTCATGTTCATTGACTCTCTTCTGCCATATTAGCCTGCTTTTAACTCTAGCCAGTGAAACTTTCATTATTGGTTTTTAGTTCTATAATTTTTTAGTTCTATAATTTCTATTTGGTTATAATTTAAATTTCTAAGATCTTTACTCACAAAGAACATATTTTTCTTTAATTCTTTGATGATAAATAGTGGAACATAATTCATAGCAGCTTTATTTTTAACCGCAAAATGTTCAAAAAAAAAACCCAAATGCCCTTTAAAAGGTGAATGATTAAACAAATTCTGCATGGTTATACTACAGTTAATAAATGGTTAACCATGGTTAAACATGTTAAACAAACTCTAGGCAGAACCTCTCAGCTGGTAGAAAAACCAACAGAAACATTATTCTAAGTTCTCTACAGTTAAATCCATCCAATGGAACAATACTCAGCAATAAAAAGGAATGAAATATTAATACATACAACAATCTAGATTGACCTCAAAGGCATTATGTTTAGTGAAAAAAGTCACTCTCGAAAGTATATATTTTATGATTCCATTTTTTAACATTACTGACATGGCAAAACTACACATGGAGAACAGATAAGAGGTAGCCAGGGGAAGAAGGGATCAGGCTAGAGTTGGGAGTAGGTACAGATACAAAGAGGTAGCAGCAAGGAGGATTTTTTATGATGATAGAACAGTTGTTCTCTGTGTTAATTGGGGTGGTGTTTACAGAAATCAATAAATGGGATAAAATTGCATAAAACTACACAAATACACACATACACAAATGTGGTTAAAAATGGTGAAAACTGGGGTTGCCTGGTGTCTCAGTCAGTTAAATGTCCAACTCTTGATTTTGGCTCAGATCATGATCTTCACGGTCATGAGCTCGAGCCCCTCCTCAAGGGGCTTAAGATTCTCTCAAGAAATTTAATTTAATTTAATTTAAAATGGTGAAAACTCAATAAAGTCTTTAATCTAGTTAATGCATCAGTGTCAGTGTCCTAATTTTTATATTGCACAATAGCTACTTAAGATGTCACCTCTGAGGGAAACTGGGTGAAAATACATGGAGCTCTTTGCACTGTTTTTACAACTTCCTGTCAGTTTATAATTATTTCATAATAAAAATTTAAAAATAAATGAAATATAATTTAAATCTTGTACCATACAAAAGAATTATATAAAGTTGAAATAGATCATAGTTCTAAATGTAAAACCTAAAATTAAAAGGCTTGTAGGAGAAAACTTTTGCAACTTTAGATTAGACAAAGATTCCTTAAACGTAACACCAAAAAAACATAACCCATAAAAAACACAGCTAGGGTGATTAAAGATAAGCTACAGACTGGGAGAAAATATCTGCAAATCATATATCTGATAAAAGACTTGTATCCAGAATATATGAAGTACTCTCAAACTTCAAAAATAAGAAAACTACCCAATTTTCAAAATGGGGAAGAAAGCTGAACAGACAAATCATCAAAAAAGATATACAGATGGCAAATAAGCACATGAAAACACGTTCAACATTACTAGTCACTAAGGAAATGCAAATTAAAACCTCAGTGATGGACTACTTCACCCTTAATAGAATGGCTACAACTGAACAGACTGACCATATGAAGTGTTGGCCAGGTTGTGAAAGAACGACAACTCTCATGGTGATAGTGTGGATGTAAAATGGTACAAACACTTTGGAAAACAGTTTGAAATTTTCTTGAAAAGTTATACACCTATCATATGACTCAGTCACTCCACTCCTAGGTATTTACCCAAGAGAAATGAAAACAGAAGTCCATATGAAGACTTGTATGTGAATGTTCACAGCAGCTTTATCTGTTAATAGCCAAAGACTGGAAATAGCCCAAATGTACATGAACAGACGAAAAGATAAACCAACTGTGGCATATCCATACTACTCAATGATAAACAACAATAAAGAATGAGCTACTGACACAGTAGCAATATGGATGAATCTCAAAATAATTATGCTGAGAGAATGGAGCTAGGCAAAAAAAAAAGAGTCATTGTATGAAATTCTAGGAAATGCACCCTGATGTATAATGACAGAAAGAAGATCGGTGATTGCCTGAGGATAGGGGAAAAGAAGGGGTGGGAAGAAAGGATTACCAAGGGTCACAAAGAACTTTTTGGGATAATTACATGTTTAATATCTTGATCATGGTGATAGTTTCATACATGTATACATGTGTCAAAACTTACCAACCTGTATGTTTTAAACATGTGCAGTCTATTGTTGACCAAGTGTTCACAATTGCACGTTTCTTACTCTTTCTCTATCTTGACCAAACTTAACTAAGGCTTCTCTCTTTCCTATAGGCCTCTGAGCTCTGCTTGTCCCTACAGAAAAAGTGGAGCACCCCCACCTTATCAGCTTCTCCTGGAAATCAGCTGACCACAAAGAACACTATCAGACCGGTCATTTCCCCTTGCTTATCTAACTTCCTCTTAAAAGATTCTGTTTATCTCTACTTCCCCCACCTTGACCCTTTAAAAGAAAAGCCTTTTCTTATTTGATTTTGAGATGCTTCCAGATTTTTCAGATCAGGGCACTGTCCTTGTTACAATAGTCTTTATTCTGAATAAAGCCTTTCATTATCTAAGACCAAGTTTGTTTGTTTTTTAACATTGTATTCAATTACACTTCAATAAAGCTGTTAAATTGTTTCAAAAACACTGTGTAAGACAGATGGCTTCATAAAAGATTAAAGAATGAAGAAATAGACAGCAAGGAATTTTGTTTATGATAAAAGTATAATTTTAAATGATTATGTAATAACTGATCACAAGTGGATAAAAGTTAATACCCTAGCTTATTCCACATGACCCCTCCAATTAAAAAGCTAAAAGAAAAATTTTCTATTAAAAAATACTAAAAGAAATTATGGAGGGGTTACGCTGATAATCTTGAAATAGGAGTACTACAAGCCTAGTCAAAATACAAACTTCAGAAAATCTTAAGGAAAAAAATTGATAAATCTTCCTTCATTTAAATTTCAAATTTCAACCTAATAAAATACACCATATGAAAAGCTAAATATCAAGAGTGAACCTAAGGCAAACCAAGAAACAGACTCTTCACTATAGAGAACAAACTGATGGTTACCAGAGGGGAGGTGGGTGGGGGGTGGATGATAAAGGTGATGGGCATTATGGAGGGCACCTGTGAGGAGCACAGAGTGTTGTATGAAAGTGATGAATCTCTACATTTTACACCTGAAACTAATATTAACTAACTAAACTAACTAGTTAGTTTAAAATTTAAACTAGTTTAATTAAAATTAACTAAACTAATATTAACTAACTGCAATTTAAATAAAAACTTAAAAAATAGTGAACAGAAAAGGAAATCAAAAGAAAAATTGTAAACTAGAAAAGAATTAATAAAACACAAAATAGAAATGAACTAAAAATTATAACTAAAAAGTACAGACTGGGGGGAAAAAAAGAGTAAACCCTAATGTAAACTTTGGGTGATAGTGATGTGTCCATGCAGTCCTCAACTTTAACAACTGTACCTGGGCTGCAGGATAGGGAAGGGCTGTGTGTGTAGTGGTATATGGGGACTCTCAGTACTTTCCATTCCATTTTTCTGTGACCCTAAAACTGACCTAAAAGATAAAGTTGAATAATTTTTTAAAAGCTAAATGGTAAGCTATAGAGGAGAAATATTAAAACATATACCAAACAAAAGACTGCCCACAATACATGAGTTCCTAAAAATCAATTTCAAAGAATGACTAACCCAACAGAAAAATTGACAAGGGATGTAAAATGTTAATTCTTAGGGAGAAAAAAAATATGTATATAGTCTCCAAAAATATGAAAAGGTTAAAAACTGAAACAATATCTTCTTACTTTTCACCCATCAAAATTAAGAAAAAATTTATCATTTTTTGCTGGCAAGACTATACAGGGCACTGAATGCCATGATACACCATTGGTATAAGTACAAATTGACACAGTCTTTTTGTAGGAAATTTCATAACCACTAATAAAATTTTAAAGCACATAACTCTTCAATTCAGTAATTCTACCTTTATGTAATTATCTTAGAGAAATACTTGTACATATACACATGGGATGTGTATAAGGATGTACTGTTTGCAACAGGAAAATATTAATTACAATAAGTAAATGTCTATTAATGGTCCATTATGGTTCAAGAAATCACAGAACATTCTTATAGGAATACTAATTACAGTAGATTAAAGGGTAGATTAAAGGATTATGCCTACATGAGGTAATGACATGGAAAAATCTCTAAGATACAGTAATGGGGAAAAAATATGCATACAACATATTGTCTGATTTCATTTCTGAAGAAAAATAAAATCCTAAAATAGGCCCAACTATTTATAAATATACATTATATATATACTTGTATAAATGTATAAAGTCTAAAAAGAAATACACTGAACTTTGAAGAATGATTACCAATGCAGAAGGAAGTTTAAAAATTTATGGGGAAGGGGAGTCTGGGTGGCTCAGTCAGTTATCTTGATTTCAGCTCAGGTCATGATCTCATGCTTTGTGGGTTTGAGCCCCTCATCAGGCTCTGCACTGATGGGCACGGAGCCTGCTTGGGATTCTGTCTCCATCTGTCTCTGCCCCTCATTTGCTGGCCCTCTCTGTCTCTGTCTCTCTCTCTCTCTCTCTCTCTCTCTCTCTCTCTCTCTCTGTCTCTCTCTCTCAAAAATAAATAAACATTTTTTTTTTAAATTATGGAGGAAATAAAGGTCTGAAAGGAGAATTTTGCTTGAACTTAATATTTGCAACTATTGTACCACGAAAAAAATCTGTTGATATTTGAGAGGGAGGTGATGTTCCTTTTTAAAGAGTAATTCTAGGGGCGCCTGGGTGGCTCAGTCGATTGAGCGTCCGACTTCAGCTCAGGTCACAATCTCGCGGTCCGTGAGTTCGAGCCCCATGTCAGGCTCTGGGCTGATGGCTCAGAGCCTGAAGCCTGCTTCCGATTCTGTGTCTCCCTCTCTCTCTGCCCCTCCCCCGTTCATGCTCTGTCTCTCTTTGTCTCAGGGATAAATAAATGTTTAAAAAAAAAAAAATTTAAAAAAAAAGAGTAATTCTGTAGTGTGAAAGCTTAAGAAGCAAATATAGACCATTTCAATAAGTTTGGTAGTGAAGTGGACAGTTGGGAGAAAGCAAAAGATCTATAACACTTTAAGAACAAAGATCTGAGAATGGCTGGAAAGGGGAAGAGCTTGGTCAGCCCAACAGTATAATGTTAATTTAGAAATTAAACATAATCTTTTTGGCCTTATTTTCCTCATTTGAAATGAGAGTATGAAAAATACCAATCTCTTAGGGTTATCGTGAGGATTTTACCATGTAAAACACTTAGTAGAAGTCCCTGACATTCAGCAATAGTGCAATGAAGGCCTGTCCCAAGATCTTCATAAAATACACGGTGTCTTTCCAGAGCATGAAGTCATCTGGCAAAAGCCAGATATGGTCAGATATAAAAGAAGAAGAAGAAGTGGAAAGGATGAAAAATATTCACCATATTACACACCTAGTTACCAGCTTGCACACCATTAACAAATTTCTTCAAAATTTAATGCAAGGCCTAGGAGGAAACAACTTACACAGGCCACTTTGAGAGGAGAATGGCTAAGATACAGAACAATAAATGATAAAGACAGGCATGGGCTTATGGCACTAAGTGTGGATAACAGGTCTGATAGAGCTAGAGACCGTTAGGCACAACACCGAAGGTTAAAAAGGGGGAATGCTAATTAGCAAGGATTTTGTTACTGAAGGACTATGGAATATGGATTGGCTTCAATTGAGTATTAAAATGAATCCAACTGAATAAACATTTCTGCAATGGCAGTGCCAGAATACTGTAAGCTGACAAATAAAGAGCCAAGTGAAAAACCGATTAGCTCTTCAAAGTAAATAAAGTAAATAAATGACCTAATAACCATAACAGATATGGTAGAAGCGAGCAAAAAATACAAGAATAAACACGGTGCTTTACTTGACACCAAAACAGATGATACCATTAGCTATGCTCTGGGAAGGAAGAGATGACCAATCCCAGGAATATATCCCCACAAGCAAAATGAATCTTCACTGGCCACTAAATTTCACTAACTCCTATGTCCATTGCCCAAAGCAAGCTGTTCCATCTTTTTCCAAATCCTAAGGTAATTTCACAAAGCAAAAATCGAAAATTAAACTGACCTTTGGAGTACCACAGTCACACTCTTCCCCGGGATCCACCAATTTATTACCACAGAAGGGAGCACTATAGGCTTCATCAGGCTTTGGAATATTAAGAAGGCAGTTTCCTCCTTTATTTAAAGTTAACTTCTCAAAGTCCTCTGCACTGCAACTGCTAAAGTTTCTGGAACCTCTACAATAAACATTAAGAAAAAGATCTTATGTCATGGTGATTATTCATTTTGAAATTTTAAATCATGTCCTCAACCAACAAGAAGTGAATATTTTAAATGGCAGAAAATGAGCTACCAAAAATAGAAATGAGAATTTATATATCTATTTCTAATAAATATAGTACATTATTTCAGTTACTACATAATAATTCACTATTTTGGTGATAATATATTAGACCTCCATGAAAATACCTTCCAAACATATCACTTACATTAATATATAAGATCATAAGAGACCTGAGAAAGTATCTAGTCCTATCTAAAATTCAGTTTTATTTACCTTCCATAGTAAAAGTTCCTCAAATATTTGAAACTAGCTATATATTTCCCCAATCTTTTTTCACTCTACAGGATAGCATTATTTTGTTCTCCTCACTCTAACTTATAGGGAGCTGTGCGAAAATAATGGGAATAGGCATTCGAGTGAGGGTGCATGATAGCCATCGAGCAACAGAATAGTGCAGAATTTCCGCTACAGTTTGAGATTTAAATACCTTATGATAACTCCTGAGAACCCTAGTTAATACTCTGAAGGCTACATGGGCTTCTACAAACGGTCCACCTTGAGTTACCCATGTGATATTTATACAATTGTATGCAATTTTCATGGATTCTATCAATTGTTGGGTTTTTTAGTTACTGGTTTACTCAATAACTCTAAAATATATTCAGATACTCCTACTGCCTATTTTCATTCTTGAAGATTATGGAGAAACACACCCATACATACACCAAGGATCTTTGAGAAATCCAAGTCCCATTAAAATTTTATCAGGGGCATTTGGTGCCCTGAAAGAATCTCTTTCATGAGTTTGAGCAGTCGTGCCAAAAGTAGCAGTAGAAATGAAAACTGTGTTGCATTATAGTTATTGAGGAGGAAACCCTGTCTGTGCTGGGTCTTTTGTACATCCAAGGAATCTAAGACACAGATCCTTTCTGTGAGACTTTGTGTTTTAGATATACATGTTATACTCTTTTTTGCTAACTGGCCCAGTTTCCAGAGAAGTAAAGAGTCCTGGCTCTTGGCTCTTGAGAATAGAAAGCAATCTGCCTAGACATTTCAGTACCATTAACTACTATTTGACAAAAAAAGTCTTTGAATGTGGGGTTAACAAACTGACCAGCAGACAAAGAAAGGAGAAAGAACATAAATGGTCAACTGTCTATAACAAAAAAATTAGCAAAGGCAATATTTTGACTCACATAGAAAGAAAACATCAGCCACAAGGCTATTGACAATAACAAAAAAGCTTGTTTTCTGTATTGTTTTTCTCACTACTCTCTGATTAAGGATATTATGAGGAGGAGCCCTTTTGTATAATATCGCTCATTTAACAAGTATTTGCTGAACCTTATTATGTACAAGGCACTCTTCTCTTGTGCAAGGGATGAAACTGAACAACGCAGACAAAAATCCTCACCTTTATAAAAGGTGACTTCTAGTGAGTGAGACAAACCATACACATAATAAGTAAACTGGATAGTATACACAAAGTGAGAAGTGCCTTGGGGGAGAAAAAGTGAGAAGATGAAGGGGGTGACCCAGGCCCCAGGGTGGAGGGAAGGGCTGGGGGGGGGGGGGGAACAGTCGTTTTTAAAAGAAAGAACAGGCATTTCAAACACCGTGAGAACCAAATCAAAACTGGTTATCTGGAAAAGAACCTCACACCAGGAGGGAATAGCAAACACAAAAGCCCTGGCGGCAGGAAGCAGTAAAGAAGCCCGTGGGGCTGGAGTGGAGTGAGTCCATGAGGGCATGAGTAATGAGAGAAGCAATCAGCACAGGTGAGAATAAGCCACTGTATGACTCTTACCTTTTACTATGAGTGAAATGAGGAATTTAGGGGGATGATACAATGGAAAGTAGTGAGCAGGAGTAACATGATTTGACTTGTGTCTTAATAGGATCACCATGGCTGCTATGCTAAGCAGGAAGAACAAACAAGAGGCTCTTACAGAAAATCACCCAACAGATGATGATGAACCAGCATAACAGCAATGGAAGCAGTAAGAAGTGTTTGCATTATTTACACGTTTTAAAGTACCTCACCGGTAAGTACCTCACCGGCCACATAGTATACATACAACGTTTTCTGTAAGAATACATTAATCAGCCAGCAGCCACAAAAATTTTGCAGACACGTGTATATTTCTACACTTGAGTCCCTAATTCTAATCTACATAAAGCCTACCACTCTGAAACAGGTTATTTTTTAAATATGCCTCCTACTTAGTGGTTTGGACACAGTTTCTCACAAATACAATGTTTAAAATGTTTGATCCTAAAACAACCTATTAAAAAAAAAAATCTTTTTCCCCACAATGAAGCTGACTAGAGTACTGAAAAGGATTAACAAAATCATAAGCATTTCTCATGTATTTTACCTGATGGAGATAGTAACAAACATCCCCATATTGCTTGTCAGTAACGCTCTAGGGGCTATAAGGAAGATATTTTTCTCCTAGTCATCCCTGGATGGCACCTACAGTAATAAGGATGATCTTTCTCCTGATACTTGGCTTGAATAGCAACTAAACTATTCATATTCTCTACATATCACCTCTGGGTGCGAGGGTATCAATCTCATCTCTTTTTTCACATCGAAGCAAGTTTTCCAAAACTGCATCAAAAGGAGATGGATGTGACTGACAAGGATGGAAATAGTCTACCAGAATATGACATACACACCCCAAAAAGAAACTATCATTTAGAACATTCTTTCTATGAGTGGCCTTGAAGTAATCAGAACACAGTTCCACCATCATCATCCTAATCCTCACAACAAAAGAACAGAAGTCCTAAAAGAGGGCTCTAAATGATGTCACTTAATTAGATTTTTTTAAAAGAGTAGCCTGATTGTGGAGGCTTTCTGAAGTAGGTGCATTGAGGGGCATAGTTAAGAAAGCCGTTTCTCTAGAAAAGTATCTCTCGGGGGGGGGGGGGGAATTCATACTTCTAGGAATCTAAAAGCAGTATGTGAGAAAAATCCTACCAGCCCCACCTCAAAATACCTTAACAATAACAAAAATCATATTACACAGTTTGTTACCCACTTTTTAAACAGAACTGGCTCCAAATGACTGAATTATCTGGAAAAAAAATTTGAATATCTCTATCACTTGCATCTAAAAAAAGGCCTAACTTATAATGAACATTCAGTTCATGTTTATTTTACTACACAGGATATGAAGCAGAAGTTGGGAAATCTATTCTCAAAATAAGACTTGAAGGGTGCCTGGGTGGCAGAGTTGGTTGGGCGTCCGACCTCGGCTCAGGTTATGATCTTGCGGTCTGTGGGTTCAAGCCCCATGTTGGGCTCTGTGCTGACAGAGCCTGCTTCAGATTCTGTGTCTCCCTCTCTCTCTAACCACACCCCCCATTCCCCACTCATGCTCTGTCTGTCTCTTTAAAAAATAAACATTAAAAAAAATTTTTTTTAAGGATTTGATATCATAACCCTTCTTCTCAAGTTATTCTTACCGAAAATTGTTCAAACACATTGACCAACATATTACCAAAATATAACATGAAGACACAAAATACCAAGAACCACACACACACACAAATTAAAAGAAACTATGAGAAAAAAAAAAAGATACAACCCAATAAAGTCTCCAGATACTAGAATTATCAAACAATAACCAAAACACCCCACTTACGGCCAAGGAAAAAAATGACAAGCTTGAAAATTTTAGCAGGGAAATGAAATCCACAATAGTAATACAGCAGGTATGAAAAAGAACCAGACAGAAATTTGGCAACTGAAACATAATAAACAAAATTAAGAATTCAATGGATAAATTTCACAACAGGCTAAATACAAATATAGATACGTTCAGTGAATTGAAAGGTGTCAGAAGGAATTACCCAGAAAGAAACACAAAATGATGAAAACTATATAAGAAAATTTAGAAGACAGGATGTTGTGAGTTCTTATACACAGTGAACAAGAACCACACAAGAAGGAAAGGAAATACGCATGAACACTATGCACAGAGGCAATATGTGAAGAAGCAGTTATGAAAAACATAATGGCTAAGAATTTATCATAATTTATGAAAAATATCAAACCTCAAACTTTAAAACAAAAAAAAAAATCCTAAGCAAGACATGAATACATATGTGGGTGTGTCAATGTGCGCGCATGCTATTTTTTTCTCTTTCCACAACTTCAATGTTAGTGAACCTTAAAAAAAAAAGAGAGAAAATTATGAAAATAGCCAAAAGTAAGTAGATAAATCTACTTCAATAAAATTACATTTAGTAATAGCTGACATCAATAGCAACATGGAGGCCAAAAGAAAACAGAATAATACCAATATGCTAAGAGAAAATAACTGATAATCTAGAATTCTATATTCAACAAAAATGTTCTCAAGAAAGAAAGGGAAATAAAGACACCCTTGGGGGGGAGGGGGGGTCACTAAGAAACAAACTAGTAAAAGAAATTTTCAAAGGGTTTTTCAAGGTAACTAAAATATGATACTAAATGGTAGGTAGAGATGCAAGAGAATCAAAGAGTAATGGAAGTGACTACTATGTACGCAAATCCAAACAAACAGTAATGACAATGTTCATTAAACAATGGTAATAATACACGTCTCACACACACACACACACACACACACACACACACACACACACATATATATATATGTCAGGAAGTTGATAAAGTCAAACTGCTCTAAAGTCCTTGCATTGTGTAAGGAAGGATATGATTTAATATTAAACATCATAAATCATGGACATGTGCTGTAATAACTTCTAAAACAAAATAAAAAAGTATATAACTTCCATTCTAATAGAGGGAAAATAATGAATATAAAAACACATTATCAATTCAAAATAAACAAAATAGAAGATTTTTTTAAGAACATAAAAGTGAGGGGCGCCTAGGTGGCTCAGATGGTTGAGCGTCCGACTTCAGCTCAGGTCATGATCTCGCAGTCTGTGAGTTCGAGCCCCGTGTCAGGCTCCGTGCTGACAGCTCGGAGCCTGGAGCCTGCTTTGGATTCTGTGTCTCCCTCTCTCTCTGCCCCTCCCCCACTAATGCTCTGTCTCTCTCTCTCTGTCTCTCTCTCTCTCTCTCTCTGTCAAAAATAAATAGACATCAAAAAAAATTTTTTTAAAAGAACATAAAAGTAAGACAGTAAAACTACATAAGATGGCAGATTTAAACGCAAATACTGCATTTCATTAATTCTAAAACACATTCTTCACATATTTAAAATACTCTGAAATTGAAGTTCATGTAACAATTAAAGTATTAATTTAATTGACACCATTTTTCATTTCTTTTTGTAGAGGGAATTTTTATTTTTTGAAACAGAGAGAGAGAGAGCATAAACAGGGGAAAGGGCAGAGGGGCAGAGAGGGAGAGGGAGAGAGAGAGACAGGGAGAGAGAGAGAGAGAAAGAGAGAGAGAGAAAGAGAGAGAGAAAAAGAGAGAGAGAGAAAGAGAGAGAAAGGGAAAGAGAGAGAATCTTAAGCAGGCTCCAATGCACAAAGCATGGAGCCCCACACAGGGCTCAATCCCACAACCTTGGGATTATGACCTGAGCCAAACTCAAGAGTTGGCCACCTAACCAACCAAGCCACCCAGATGCCCCTCCATTTTTTCTTTCTTAGTGGTATGTAAATAATGGTGTAGCTTATATCCAATTGCATTTACATTTAAATAAATACAGTACATTACTAATCACATTAAACATAATGCAATGTAATTAAATGATACAATTAAGAGATAAATATTGTCAAGCTGGATTAAAAAGTAAAACCTAAATATATGTTGTTTAGAAGCATATATCTAAAATATAAAGATAAAGTTCAAAGTAAAAGATATACAAAAAATATATATACTTCAGACATGAAAAAAAATCTAGGAAAGCTAAATTAATATCAGACAAAACTGACAGTCTAACCAATAAAAAAAGGAAATGAAGGCATACAGATTGAGAAGAAATAAAAATGTCTGTCATAAATGATATGATTGTCTATGTAGAAAATCCAAAAGAATCAACAAAAAAATTTCTGAAACTAATAAGCAATTAAACCAAACTAATTAAAGCAATTAAAGGTTGTGGAACATAATAAAATGAATATACAAGTCAACTGCTTTCTTATATACCAGCAACAAACAACAGAATTTGAAATTAAATGCACGATAACATTTACATTAGCAAAAACAAAAACAAAACAAACACTTAGGTATAAGTTGAATAAAATCTGTACAAGATCTACAGAGGAAAACTACAAAACTCTGATGGAAAAAAATCAAAAAGACCTACATAAATGGATTGATATCCCATGTTCAAGGACAGGAAAACTCAATACTGTAAAGAAGTCCATTCTTCCCAACTTGATCTATAGATGCAATGCAACCCCATAAAATCCCAGCCAGTTATTTTGTGGGTATCAACAAATTGATCTAAAGTTTATATGGAAAGACAAAAGACCCACAATAACTAACACAATATTGAAAGAGAACAAAATTTAAAAAGTGACACTATCTGACTTTAAGATTTACCAATACTCTACAGTAAATCAAGACAGCATGGTGTTGGCAAAAGAATGGACAAATGGATCAATGGAAGAGAATCAAGTCCAGACATAAACCCACACAAAGGATCCTTTGACAAAGGATCAAAGACAAGTTGATGGAGAAAGGACAGTCCTTAACCCAATAAAGAGTATCTGCTGCAGAGAAAGGGGAACACTCTTAATCTGTTGATAGAATGCAAATGGTGCAACCACTCTGGAAAACAGGATGGAGGTTCCTCAAAAAGTTAAAAATAGAACTATCCTACAATCCAACAATTGCACTACTAAGTATTTACCCAAAGGATACAAAACTACTGATTTGAAAGGACACATGCACTCCAATGTTTATAGCAGCATTATCAACAATAGCCAAATTATGGAAAGATTACAAATGTCCATTGACTGATGAATGGATAAAGATGCACACACACACACACACACACACACACACACACACACGTATAATGAAATATTACTCAGCCATCAAAAGGAATGAACTCTTGCCATTTGCCAGGACGTGGATGGAGCCAGAGAGTATTACACTAAGAAAAATAAGTCAGCCAGAGAAAGACATATGCTGTATGATTTCACTCATCTGTGTTAAGAATCAAAACAGATGAATATGGCGGGGGGGGGGGGGGGGGGGGGGGAGGCAAACCAGAAAACAGTCTCTCAACTATAGAAAACAAACTGAGGGTTACTGGAGGTCCGGTAGGTGGTGGGATGGGTTAAGCGGGTGATGGGTATTAAGGAGGGCACTTGTTAGGATGAACCCTGGTGTTGTATGTAAGCAATGAATCACTAAATTCTACTCCTAAAACTAATATTACACTGTATGTTAACTAACCAGAATTTAAATAAAAGCTTTAAAAAGAAAAGAAAGAGTATGTGCAAAATCTTTACCAAACATTATATTTAATGGTAAAATGTTTAAAGCTTTCCTTTTGATATCACTGTATGGTGACAGATGGTAATTACACTTGTGTAATGTATAGAATTGTTGAATCACTGTTATTATATACCTAAAGCTAAAATAACATTGTATGTTAACTATTTTGTTAAAAAAATAAAAAAAGAATAAGACAAAGATGCACATCACCACCACTTCTATTTGAATATTGTACAGGTAATAAAAGTAAATAAATAAAAGTTATATAAGGATTGGTAAGGTAGAAACAAAACTTCATTATTTCCAGATGATATGATTATATAAGTAAAAATCCAAAAGAATTTACAGGTGTGTAGCACTAATGTAAGAATGCAAAAACAAACAAAAAAGAAGAATGCAATGAGATGCTAGATGTAAAACAAATATACAAAATCAATTTTATTTTTATAAAAAAATTAGAAAATTAACTTTTAAAAGAGACATCACCTACAATAGCATCCAAAAATATAAAGTATAGGAATAAACTAACAAAAGAAGTTCAAATCTCTGTAAAAATATAAGAGGAATTAAAGATCATGGACTTGAAGACTACTTATTGAAAATATGTTTAATTCTTCACCAGACTAATCTAGAGATTTAATACAATATCAATCAGATGACAAATAAGACTTTTTGGTGGAATTGGACAAGTTAACTCTAAAATTTACATGAGGAAGCACAAATAGACAAGACACTCTCAAACAAGTAGGTCAAAGTAGGAAAACTTGCTTTAATGAACCAATTATAAAGCTGTGAAACTTAGGAAATTGTAGTACTGATGCAAATATAGACTAATTTACAAATGAAACAGAAGAGCCCAGAAACACACACATATATTTGTGGACCCTTGATTTATGACAAAGGTGGCACTACAAAGTAGCAATGAAAGGGATATCTCTTTAACACATGGTGCCAATTCAACCAAGTATTCCTACTGGAAAAAAAACTTGACCTCTACCTTATACAATGCACAAACAGTAATTCTAAGTGGATTATAGACCTAAATATGAAGGTTAAAAGAAATAAGAGTCTGGAAGACAATACGCAAGAGTATCTCTGTGACATCAAAGTTAGGGAATAATTTCTTACGTAAGACACAAAAAGCAATAGTCATAAAGGAATATATTGATATACATGACTACATTAAAATTATTAATTTTTCACTAAAAGTAACCAAAAAATTTATGAAGAACTTCTAAAAAATCAATAAAGAAACTCAACCCAATAGCAAAATATGTGTGTTGGGGGGGGGGGGGGGGGGGTGGAGACAGATTGAAAAACAAAATCCAAACAGCCCATAAACAGGTGATCTAATCTAATCTTATTAGTAATCAGGGAAATGCAAAGTAAAAGCACATTAATATACCACTATACACCCAACTCATTAACTAAAGTTTAAAGTAGATAATACCAATTGTTGGTGAGGTATGTAGTTAGCACTCACTGTAGCCCACTACACATCTCCTCCAGCCACCTCTGATTTCAGCAGTTATGGTGGACAACTCTCCACAAGCTCTACCTCTAAGCTTTCTTTCAGTTGTAACTCAAATGTATAGAGGAATTAAAATCCTAGAGGGGCAACCTTCAAACCAAAAGAAGATGGAGGCAACAAAAATGAAAATGTACCGCAGTTACCTGTATCAGGATGGACAAACATCACAAACACAATGTCAACTAAAAAAAGGCACACCAACAGGAAGCACACTTGCATAATTCTACTTATTTACTCTATTTAATCTATTCTATGATTAGAGCTTAAAACAGGCAAAAACTAATGTGTTTAGGAATACATACTTAGGTGGCAAAACTGTAAAGAAAAGCAAAGAAATGATTGCCATAAAAATCAGGATAATGGTTAACTTTAGGGAAGAAGGTATGTCGGGGGGAAACTGCAAAAGGAACTTCTGAGGATGCTGCTAGAGACTTGATGTGGGTTGTTATACAAATGTTCACTTTATAAAAATGTGTTCATCTGTACATTTGTTTAGCTAGATTTTCTGTATGTGCTTTATTTTTCATAATAAAACTGGGGTTTTTTTAAGTTTCTTTACTTTGAGGGGGAGAGGCAGAGAGAATGAAAGTGTTTTCTAAAGTTTTTTTTCAATGTGTATTTATTTTTGAGAGAGAGAGAGAGAGAGAGAGAGAGGGTGACAGAGCATGAGTGCGGGAAGGGCAGAGAAAGAAGGACACACAGAATCCGAAGCAGGCTCCAAGCTCCAAGCTGTCAGCAGAGTCCAATGCAGGGCTCGAACTCACCAACCATGAGATCATGACCTGAGCCGAAGTCGGACACCCAACTGACTGAGCTACCCAGGCGCACCTAAAAGTGTTCTCTAAAAAAGTACATCATTGAGTTCTATCAGAACAAGAAGGCCCAGCAAGAGTTATCCTTGGTGCTTCTCTTTCTAAAGTCAGGCTCAGTGGAGTCTAGTAAACTAGAAGGCTTTACTACTAGTAAACTACTGAGTCAGGACTGAGAAACCCTTTAAAAAAAAAAGATGAATTTGCTCAACCTGATGGGGGTTGTTAAAGATCAAAAAGCTGACACCGGACTATAGCTTTTACAGGAAGCAATCATCTAAAACAAAACAAAACACCCAGAATCCAAGATAAAGACCAGGGTAACAGGTAAACTTGAAAAGGAGGGCAGGCTTTCTTTAAAAATCAAAACAAAAATTAACAAGAAGATATAACAGAAAACACCACCATTAATAAATCTAGATTTATCGCCAACTGTGGAAGCAAGTAAGTCCATTTCAATTAGGAATAGGAATAGGCTAGAGTCACCTATCTAATGAGTAGTGCCCACCAGATCTTACAAAGTTAATCCAACACCATCTCCATTATATGTCCATTCTGCCCTCTTCCCAGAGTATTTCTCTGTTCAAAGTGGAAGTGAATGCAATGTCGTCTGGGATAGTTTACATTTTCCTTAGAAGAAGCAGGTTCCCCTTTATTTGGTAGTGAAGGTCTCACTTATTGTTCTTTTTGGGGAATTGCAAAAACTTTTATTCTCCAAGATTTTATATTCCTAGATCTATAAAGCAATGTTCCCTCATTAGAAGTCCTTTTGGGCCACAAAAGGAAATCAAAGGCATCAAAACTGGCAAAGATGAAGTCAAGCTTTCGCTTTTTGCAGATGACATGATATTATACATGGAAAATCCGATAGACTCCACCAAAAGTCTGCTAGAACTGATACATGAATTCAGCAAAGTTGCAGGATACAAAATCAATGTACAGAAATCAGTTGCATTCTTATACACTAACAATGAAGCAACAGAAAGACAAATAAAGAAATTGATCCCATTCACAATTGCACCAAGAAGCATAAAATACCTAGGAATAAATCTAACCAAAGATGTAAAAGATCTGTATGCTGAAAACTATAGAAAGCTTATGCAGGTAATTGAAGAAGATATAAAGAAATGGAAAGACATTCCCTGCTCATGGATTGGAAGAATAAATATTGTCAAAATGTCAATACTACCCAAAGCTATCTACACATTCAATGCAATCCCAATCAAAATTGCACCAGCATTCTTCTCGAAACTAGAACAAGCAATCCTAAAATTCATATGGAACCACAAAAGGGCCCGAATAGCCAAAGTAATTTTGAAGAAGACCAAAGCAGGAGGCATCACAATCCCAGACTTTAGCCTCTACTACAAAGCTGTCATCATCAAGACAGCATGGTATTGGCATAAAAACAGACACATAGACCAATGGAATAGAATAGAAACCCCAGAACTAGACCCACAAACGTATGGCCAACTCATCTTTGACAAAGCAGGAAAGAACATCCAATGGAAAAAAGACAGTCTCTTTAACAAATGGTGCTGGGAGAACTGGACAGCAGCATGCAGAAGGTTGAAACTAGACCACTTTCTCACACCATTCACAAAAATAAACTCAAAATGGATAAAGGACCTGAATGTGAGACAGGAAACCATCAAAACCTTAGAGGAGAAAGCAGGAAAAGACCTCTCTGACCTCAGCCGTAGCAATCTCTTACTCGGCACATCCCCAAAGGCAAGGGAATTAAAAGCAAAAGTGAATTACTGGGACCTTATGAAAATAAAAAGCTTCTGCACAGCAAAGGAAACAACCAACAAAACTAAAAGGCAACCAACGGAATGGGAAAAGATATTTGCAAATGACACATCGGACAAAGGGCTAGTATCCAAAATCTATACAGAGCTCATCAAACTCCACACCCGAAAAACAAATAACCCAGTGAAGAAATGGGCAGAAAACATGAATAGACACTTCTCTAAAGAAGACATCCGGATGGCCAACAGGCACATGAAAAGATGTTCAACGTCGCCCCTTATCAGGGAAATACAAATCAAAACCACACTCAGATACCACCTCACGCCAGTCAGAGTGGCCAAAATGAAGAAATCAGGAGACTATAGATGCTGGAGAGGATGTGGAGAAACGGGAACCCTCTTGCACTGTTGGTAGGAATGCAAATTGGTGCAGCCGCTCTGGAAAGCAGTGTGGAGGTTCCTCAGAAAATTAAAAATAGACCTACCCTATGACCCAGCAATAGCACTGCTAGGAATTTATCCAAGGGATACAGGAGTACTGATGCATAGGGGCACTTGTACCCCAATGTTTATAGCAGCACTCTCAACAATAGCCAAATTATGGAAAGAGCCTAAATGTCCATCAACTGATGAATGGATAAAGAAATTGTGGTTTATATACACAATGGAATACTACATGGCAATGAGAAAGAATGAAATATGGCCTTTTGTAGCAACATGGATGGAACTGGAGAGTGTGATGCTAAGTGAAATAAGCCATACAGAGAAAGACAGATACCATATGGTTTCACTCTTATGTGGATCCTGAGAAACGTAACAGAAACCCATGGGGGAGGGGAAGGAAAAAAAAAAAAAAAAGAGGTTAGAGTGGGAGAGAGCCAAAGCATAAGAGACTGTTAAAAACTGAGAACAAACTGAGGGTTGATGGGGGGTGGGAGGGAGGGCAGGGTGGGTGATGGGTATTGAGGAGGGCACCTTTTGGGATGAGCACTGGGTGTTGTATGGAAACCAATTTGACAGTAAATTTCATATATTAAAAAATAAAAAATAAAAAAAATTGGTTAACTAAAAAAAAAAAAAAAAAAAAAAAAAGAAGTCCTTTTGGACCAAGCCATTACAAGTGTTGCTCAGACCACAAACTCAAAGGGTCTATGTTTGCTACAGACTCAATTTTATCCTAATATTCCTAAAGTGTTTCTACACTAACCCTGTAAGCAATGATATCCCAAAATGACATTCCTTGCACAATCTTGCACCCAGTCCCAAACTGTCTCTTTAATATTTTGCTTTGCCTTAAGACCATACTTAAGCCAGCTCCCATTTCAACCCCGTAAGCATAATATGTATCTGTTTCATATACAAAAGGTCAATAGTGAAAACAGAAGCTCAAGAGGTGAACATCTATTAGCAGTGGAATATTTATATTTATCCCATGCTTATGTCTACTAGCTATAGCTCTGTCATAGAAGGTAAGTAAATTACAAACAAGACTTTTTCTCTTTTTACCCTGGGTAATTTTAACTTACTACACTAACAAATAAAATTACTTCTACAAGATCAATAGACTGTGTATAAATTCACACAATGACTCACTACACAATCATGCAACCTCCCAAAAGGCAAGGGCAACAACTGACAACTATTCCATATATCCTAAAGTCTCTATTAGAATGCTAAACAAGTGTGAAACTATTAGGGCACCAGTAATAATGGGAAAACAAAGTCAGCACAATCCACTCAGATCTATACAAAATATGATCATTCAGTGAAAAGTTTTTAAAATAAACAAATCCACAATAAAATCAACATATAATATTTCAAGCATATATTATCAGTTCTCGAGAGTAAAGTCCAGGGAATACCGGCAAATAGCAACCTCTTAAATGGTCAATGCTTTTAATATTAATATTTGTAATAGACTGGTACCTATACTTTTTCTAGAATACTTCTATTAAATAATATTGCTTTATTTCCTAACTAAAAAATTATTTATCAGCTCAGAGCAAAATCATTCAAAAGACAAAGAAAAACCATAAGAAAAAATATAAAAATGACCTGAAAGACTACTGCCAATAATCAGAGCCAGCTAAACATTTTGGCATATATCCAGTCTTTTTTCACATGTTCATATATTTTTAAAACAGGAATAATTCACACCATGATATTTCACATATTTTTTTTCACTTGGATAAATATATATTTTAACAAACATATTATTGACCAGAGTGATTTACAAACCATCTTCTGCAGTACCCTAGAGTTTCTAAGAAGACGCCCTCAGGAGCCAGGGGTAACAAATACATTAGGCACAGTATGGCACAAAGCCAAAGACTCATGATAATTTCAATGGCCCACAAAAATGTTTTAAGTGTAATTTATTTTAAAATCAGAAGAAAAAAGAGAAATTACAATAATGAATATTTAATAATGAATCTAGAGCACCTGGGTAGCTTAGTTGGTTAAGCATCCAACTCTTCTTGATTTCAGCCCAGGTCATGATCTCAGGGTCATGAGACTGAGCCCCATGTGGTGCTCTGCATTGGGCCTGGAGCCTGCTTGAGAGTTTCTCTCTCCCTCTCCCTCTGCTCCTCCCCTGTCCACACTCTCTCTCAAAAAAAAAAGTAAGGTAAAAATTAAAAATTTAGAAACAAAAGAGAAGAAGAAAGGAAGAGAAGAGAAGGAAGGGAAGGGAAGGGAAGGGAAGGGAAGGGAAGGGAAGGGAAGGGAAGGGAAGGGAAGAGAAGGGAAGCGAAAGAAAAGAAAAAGAAAGAAAAGACGGAATCTAGACTGGGTTATACCTGTCTTTATACCAATACAGTCTTATATTTAATTTTTAATCATTTTTAATGGAGGAAGGGACTCACAAGAGCAAAAGAACCTAGGGCCCATGAAAATAATAAGGCAGCCTAGGGATAGAGAGAGCCACTAAGCAGTTAGAGAGGAGAGGGTGCTTCTCCTCCTCCCACTTCAACCAGAAAAAGTCCTCTTCTATATTTTATATAATGGGGTTCTAGGTAAGAGTATAGTAGGATGAAAACAAAGGAGGTGGCTTTCCCAGCTTAAAAAGTTTAAAATCCACTGTTTAAAAATATGACTTCTAGGGGTGCCTGGGTGGCTCAGTGGGTTAAGCGTCCAACTCTTGATTTCGGCTCAGGTCATGATCTCACGGTTCATGTGTTTGAGCCCCACGTGGGGCTCTGCAATGACAGTGCAGAGCCTGCTTGTGATTTCTCCCTCTCTCTCTGCCCCTCCCCCACTCCTGCTCACTCTATCTCACAGTAATAAATAAACATTATATATATGTGTGTGTGTGTATTTATATATACATACACGTGTGTGTGTGTGTGTATGTGTGTGACTTCTACTATACAGTGTTACATTAAATAGGGATTTCATGGTGAATTTAAACAATCTGGTGTTTTTTTGGACATGTGTAAGTTGTGTCCATGTTTTTATTGTTGAACAATGCATATGCATACTATTTGCCCACTGTCTGGTTATTCCCTTAGAACAATTCCAAAAATAAAGCTGCTGGCTCAGAAGTGTTTGGACACAAAAAAGGGTTTTGGACACAAATAACCAACCTCCTCCACAGAAAACCTGTATCAATTCTCATACCAAAAGTATACGAAGGTGCACTGATGACTTACATACCCTTCAAAAATAAGTATTAGTACTAGATCTTTCCTGGCTTCACAGGTTAAAAACATATTATTTCATTGTTTTGATTTGCATTTCCTTGTTTCACAAATTTACTGGTCTTTTTATATTTATTTCTTTTATTATGAGCTACCTGATCATATCCTTTGTTCATCCATAAATTTGTGATATTTTTATTTAAAAAAAAAAAACTTCTCACAAATGTTTCAAATAGTATTTTTGCTATTTGCCCTTTCACTGTTTGAATTGTTTTTGACATACACAACTCTTCAGAGCCATAGATTTTGTCCTTTATAGTTTTTTGGGGGGAATGGGGAACAGAGAGCAGAAAAGTTTATGTTTAGAAAAACCCTTCTCCAAGATTACTATTTATTAAATGTTTTCTTATATTTCATTATACATTTGGAATTTATTTTAATGTATGATATATGGTAATTTCTTCCAAATTCTTAACACATTATTTCAGCCCCATTTACTGAATAACCCCATCTTTTAAAAAATGCCACTTTTGGGGTGCCTGGGTGGCTCAGTCAGTTTCGGTCATGATCTCACAGTTCATGAGTTCAAGCCCCACATCGGGCTCTCTGCTGTCACACGGAGCCCGCTTTGAATCCTCTGTACTCCTCTCTCTTGCCTCTCCCCTGCTCACATGTTCTATTTCTCTCTCTCTCGCTCTCTCTCAAATATAACTAAATATTAAAGAAATGGATAGGCTTGCATAAAATACAAGATTTAAAAAACAAATACAATAGTATTTCTGAGCTTTCTACTATGAAACTGTTGATACGTCTATCATGCTTAATATTGTACAATTCCCGAATATCATAATAGCTCATATCAAAAGCGTTCTTTAAGGATCTTCTTTTTCAGTATTTTCTTCACACTATTACAAAATTATTCTTCCAAGTTGACTTTAAATTTATTTTTGTCGGGGCGCCTGGGTGGCGCAGTCGGTTAAGCGTCCGACTTCGGCCAGGTCACGATCTCGCGGTCTGTGAGTTCGAGCCCCGCGTCAGGCTCTGGGCTGATGGCTCGGAGCCTGGAGCCTGTTTCCGATTCTGTGTCTCCCTCTCTCTCTGCCCCTCCCCCGTTCATGCTCTGTCTCTCTCTGTCCCAAAAATAAATAAAAAACGTTGAAAAAAAAAAAAATATATAAATTTATTTTTGTCAAGTTCTAGAATGAAAGAACTATATACATATCTGGAACTTGATTAGAATTACATTTATGAATTAATTTAATAAAGACAGATACATTTCCAAAATTCCAAAAACTTCTCATAAACGAACACTGACTTTACTCAAATTATGTATTTGGACTTTCAGTAAACTTCTGTGTGTTCTTTAAAGAAGTACTGCATATTTCTTATTAAGTTGATCCCAAGATATTCAGAAATTTTGGCAAATAAAGTTTTTTCTAATGTTTTTCAAAATAGTTATAACTGGTTTATTAGAAATCTACTTATGACTATGTTTCTAATATTTGATTTCCTTACTTTTCAAAACTAGACAATCATATAACATCATTAACTACCCCCTCTTTTCATATATTTATTCCTAAATCTTTTCCTTATTCATTGTACCAGCTAGAAAATCCAAACCAAAATAAAGTAATAGTACTGATAGTATCATGTATCCTTAATATTTTATGGTTTCCCCTCTAATATTATCCCCATCCTTCTCCACTGTTCTATGCTTAGGAGATTGTACAGACTGCATCCAATGATACATGGCCAATAAGAGGCACTGGCAGAGATAAGTTGGTAGGAGAATAAGGCTGATTATTCCTATGGGTCCCACTCTATCAGGTTCACCTGATGTTGGTAGTTTCCCTCTACTTCAACTCCTAAAGGGTCAGTCTCCACAGTCCCCCAACAGCCCTCTCCCGCTATATCTTCTACATTCCTACTGGTTTGCACACTTAAGGTATCCCCTGAAAACAACTTCTTGCTGTTCTCATGGGGAAAACCATGTATCACCTTATATATTCGAGAACATCTTATGTTCATGGTGAAGTTTTAATATGCAGTAAGTATTTTGTTTTTTTTTTTTTTTTAACGTTTATTTATTTTTGAGACAGTAGGAGACAAAGCATGAACAGGGGAGGGTCAGAGAGAGGGAGATACAGAATCTGAAACAGGCTCCAGGCTCTGAGCTGTCAGCACAGAGCCCAACGCCGGGCTCGAACTCACGGACCGCGAGATCATGACCTGAGCCGAAGTCGGCTGCTTAACCGACTGAGCCACCCAGGAGCCCCTGCAGTAAGTTTTAAAGGTAATATTCATAATACCATTTTATTCAAAATACTATATAATTACCTTAGACTTTAGGTCTCTAATACAAGATTTACTCAGGAAAGTGTTTTTATTATTTTTTTTAAATGTTTACTTACTAATTTATTTTTAGAGAGAGGGCAAATAGGGGAGGAGCAGGAAGAGGGAGGCAGAGAATCCGAAGCATGCTCTGTACTGTCAGTGCAGAGCCCAATCCCACGAAGGGTAAGATCATGACCTGAGCCAAAATCAAGACGCTGAACTGAGTCAGTCACCCAGGCACCCCAGAAGAGTGTTTTTAAATTACCAACTCATTTAAGGGTTTTTTGTTAATAATATCTAATTTTACCACAGCGTGGCTAAAGAATGAGACCTGTTCTATTTCTGCCTTTTAATTACGTAAGTCTTTTGGCAAAATACTTGGGTCAATTTTTGTTGAGATTTCTAACCCTGAAATGAAGATATATGCTCTGTTTGTACAGAGTTATATTTTAATCTATTAAATCAACCATACTAATATTTATTTAAGCCTCTATAATCTTATGTTATGTTTATATAATCTGTTAATGATTAAAAAAGATATTTTCAAATTTCCTCTAAGATATGTGCTCATTTTTCCCTTGACATGCTTTTTACATTATATATTTTAATAACACAATACAAATAATTATAATAAATGTTCATTAATGATTATATACCTCATAATTGAAAAGTGATCATTTTTGCCTTATTTTGAGCCTCTTTGTCTCAGGTATGTTTCCTAGATAAAACATTTCAATAAAGTGGTGTGAGACCTAGTCTAAGAGGCATTCCATATATATTTGTCAAAAATGTTGTATTTGGGGGGCGCCTGGGGGGCGCAGTCGGTTAAGCGTCCGACTTCAGCCAGGTCACGATCTCGCGGTCCGTGAGTTCGAGCCCCGCGTCAGGCTCTGGGCTGATGGCTCGGAGCCTGGAGCCTGCTTCCGGTTCTGTGTCTCCCTCTCTCTCTGCCCCTCCCCCGTTCATGCTCTGTCTCTCTCTGTCCCAAAAATAAATAAAAAACGTTGAAAAAAAAAATGTTGTATTTGGCCTTAAATTATTATATCTTACACTTTGTATTCTGTAACACCTCAACAGTATGTTCTTTAGGGCTTTTTTTTTCTATGTGGAATCCATTTTGTAAAAATTTTTTGTCCTGGGGCACCTGGATGGCTCAGTCAGTAGAGCATGTGACACTTTATCTCAGGATAATGAGTACAAGCCCCATGTTGGGTGGGGAGTCTACTTAAAAAAAAAAAAAAGTATTCTCCTTGTGAATTGGAAATGTACATCCTGTTTTCAGTTCTTCCTTTAGACTATTATTATGACAATTTAAAATGCAGTTAGATGGGGCATCTAGGTGGCTTAGTTGGTTAAGTGTCTGACTGCAGCTCAGGTCATGATCTTGTGGTTCATGAGTTTGAGCCACGCGTCCATCTCTGTGCTGACAGCTCAGAGCCTGGAGCCTGCTTCTGATTCTGTGTCCCCCTCTCACTCTCTCTCTCTGCCTCTCCCCCACTTGCACTGTCTCTCTTTCTCTCTCTCAAAACTAAATAAACATTAAAAATTTTTTTAAAAATAAAATGCAGTTAGACATATTTCTTCCATTTTCTGTGATTTTATACCTCTCCCACTTACTTTTTTTTTAATACTATATATTTTCTTTCAAGCTCCGTTTGTTCTGGTTGCTCCTCCACTAAATCCAATGGCCCATAAACTATTCTTTCCACTGTGTTCTCAACCTCTACTCCATCTTTCTAACTTTTAATCTCTGTTCTTTCCCTCTGCAATCTGGAAAGCTTATCAAAATTGACTTGCAGATCTTTTGTGAACAGGCATTAAGGAGGAGTCACCCACCCAGGGCCAAAATGAATTCCAGTGCTAGAACCAAGATAAACTCAGATCTCTTAAATCCACTGAGGGAAGTCACGAGGAAATCCCAAACACTTCACCTGTTCCATTTCCTAACACATGCAGCCCAGCACCAGTCCCTGCCTTGAGTCTACCAGAACAAATCTTGTTATGTCCTTTATTTCTGTTTACATCTATCACCATAGCAAGCTGTAGCTCTCTATGTAGGCCCTTGTCTCCTTCCTGTTCCTTTACTATGCACCCTGGAATTCACAGTCCATCAGCAGCAAAGACTCTGAGATCCTCAACCTCTTCTCTGAAAGCACCTTTCACTGTCAAGCTCTACTTGAAATTCAGCTATTCCCTGATTTCACAGCTTCCACTAGAACCTTTTCAAAGCACAGCAGCTTTTTCCCAGAACCCTCATTCAGCTAAAGATAGAATCGGTGCTCTTCCTCCAGATTGCTGCTTCTAGTCCATTCTCTCTCCCGCCTTCCCAAAATCTCCCAGCTTTGAATCTCATAAAATTAAACTGCCTGCTGTCTTTATTACTAACATCTACCAACCCCTGGGTTACTCCCTCTCATCTCCTTCTTGCTAACATTGTCACTCTAACACTATTCTTGTCTTAATTTTTGCTGAATTCAATATACAGGTAGATAATCCTATTAATCCCTTGGGCTCTCCTTGGCTTGAATTCCTCTCCTCCAATGATCTAATCCCCCACCATTAAACCCCTCATCGCCACACTTTTAATGGACATTTTACCATTACTATAACTTACAATTCAACTTTATGCATTTTATTCTCCCCAGGTACACCTTTATACTCCAATATACCTTCAATCCCGTCAGGACATCTGATTCATTGATGTTTTCCCTTTTTACTTCCCTGATCCCCTTGATGTCCTCCCTTTCCTAAACCTTATCCAGCTTAAATATCACAGTCCATCATTATAATTACTCCTTTGCAAACAGATTTGACTTCCTTTCACCTCTCTTACTTCATTGTATTTGGCCTGACTACAACCTAGTTAACATCAACCCTCTTATGTGCCTATGCAGTTGAATGTGGCTGCACAACACCATACAACCAGAAACTAATCTCATTTAAAATTCATGACTGTGAATCTCAAGTAACCCTTTAAAACTGCCCGGGAAACATACTCTCCTCCATTTATTCTCCCATGCTACCACATGACTATTTCATACCTTCTTCTATTTCCTGAAATCCCCAACAGCTCCCCGTCAACCTTTCAGCTGATGAACCTACTTCATATTTCACTGACAAAACTAAACCACATACTCCCACCACCACATCTATCCATCTACCAGCATCTATGTCCACTCATTCCCATTACAGATACCCTACAAGTAAGTGCTCCATTAGAACAAACCCCTCCACTTGTGCCCCCGATCCCAAACCCTCTCACCCACTCAAGGTCTACTACAGCAATGCCCCCCTCTTTGTCCTAGATTGCCAATTTTACCCCTCTACTAAATTAGTCCTATTAGCATACAAACCTGTTGGAATTCCTTCCATCTTGAAAAAAAAGTCTATCCTGACTGTCCTCCCTTTGTATTTGGCTCTTCCCTCAGATATCTACACAGCTTTCAACTCACTTCCTTCAAGTATTTAGTCTAACATCATCTCAAAGAAGCTCACACTGACAATACAGATTTCAAATTGCAACCTGACCTCTACCATCACCACTTTGGGCCCTCCCAATCTTCCAATCCTGCTCTATTTTATTTTCCATGGCACTTATCACCTTCTAATGTTCTATATTATTGATGTATTTATTACATTACTAGTTTGTCTTCCCCCATTAAAATGTAAATTCCATAAAGGGCAAGTCTTTATCTAATTCTCAGAGATGTTCCAAGTGCCTAAAACAAAGCCTAGCACATGGTCAGTGCTCAACAAATACCTGATGAGTGAATGAGTAAGCATGGGTCTATTCTTCACTGCTTCTTATACCATTTTAAGTTCCACTACAGCACTGTTTCAAGGCATTCCTTCCTTAACTCTGCATGTCACTATTTTTATCTTAGTCTCCTGTCTTATTTTATTGTTGATCATTCGTTTCTTATTCTCTCAATTCATGTCTTCCTCAACTCCACTCTCAGCCAAAGCAAATACTAAATTTACTTCCTTCTCCTACAGGAAATCTTTTATAAACATATGACTTTTCTTGTGAATATAATTACTTTTTTTTTTATTAAGTATAGGTTTTTTTTTCATAAGCACTGTTCTAATTCTTCCATATCTATTTTTCAACCTAGTATTCACTCAAAAACAGATAAATTCTCCAGTAAATTCTGCTTGAGTGCTTCCCTTTCCACCCGGATTTAATTAGAATTGTACCTTCAGATCTGAAGATAAAGAGCTGGCTAAAAGCAGTTTTTATTATTCTTTCTGTGCCCCAGGAACTTGAGGGAGATAGGAAAGGAAATGAACACTTGGGGCTATGGATATTCCCCATATGAAATCTTCAGCTGTGTTTGGAAAAGATGAAGTGTTTCCACATCTAATTTTTTCTCCGGCTCAGCTTCTACTCCACATATACATTGTGACTATGTCCAACTGTCTGCATAGCACTACAACCTTCTAAATTAATTAGGAAGGAACCTTGTTCCCTTATGACAAATCTGCATCAAAAGAAGCCCAACAACTCAGTGGTGTTGTTCACCCTTAGACCCTCTCTTATAATTACTTTTGAACCCTCACAAAGGAAGGGGTTCTAAGATCACAGGCTCTGGACCCAGACTTCTTGACTTTAAATCCCACCTTCGCCACTTACTTTGATGTTTCTTCATCCGTAAATAGAAATACCCACATCTCATTAGGTTGCTGAGCATTAAAGATTAATATATTTTAAGTGCTTAGAGTGGTGTCTAATACATAAGAAAAATTCCATGGAATTTTATTCCATAAATGGAATGTTTCTTCTTCTTCTTCTTCTTTCTCCTCCTCTTTGTCTTGCCTCCCACCTTTATCTATAAAATTGGAAATGTCAGTAGAACTATGTCAAGATTTCCTCTACTTACAGTGACAATGCAGCACTTTCTCAAGAAGGGTTTATGAGTAAATGCTTCATATAGTCTTTCAATCTAATCCAACCTGCACTGCATCTAACAGAAACCCTTTGCTAATTCCTAATGTAGATGTAAATTTTTCCACATTCTTATACTCTTTTGGTCTGTCAATTGGTTTACACAAGAGTGTAGCTACATATTTGTGCCTACATAAATGTTTATTTCTTAAAGCTCTCTGGAATCACTTATTTAAAAATAGACTTCTCATTGGTATATCATGTATTAATTTCACAGGAGCCAGGAACATTTTTTTCAGCACAGACATGAGTATATCATAGAGTGTAAGAAACACTGATCTACAATACCACATAAAAGAAGAACAAAGAATTCAGTCACTCACGATGCTCCTGAATTCATGATGCAGCTCTTTGCTCCACAAAAACAATCTCTGCCATCATCATGATTCATTCCAAGGTTATGACCCAACTCATGAGCAACAATGGATGCAAAGGTCTCCACCGTGATTTGCCCAAACTGCCCAAACACAGGAAAAGTATTAATTAGGTTTCTGAACAAAAAGGACATGTTTTGTTTCTCAGATTATTTTTTTCCACAAGAGGAAATTTATCAGTCACTACAATAGTGACAGTCTTTATATAAATCAAGCATCTAACATCAGTCTTCATATATTTCAGTAGGAAACTGATGTGACTCAACATACTGATTATGGAGATAGATCCTTTAAGCAACAGACCAATTAGCACTAATAGATTATATGCAATGATTTATGGGAAAACAGATTCATGGTTCTAATTTAATTTTCTTAAATGGCATCCCAACTTCCTTGTCCAGAAAGAGTGAGGAGCTGATAAAAATATAATATTAGAAAACTTAATCCAGTCTCTAGGGAAAAAAACACATCTACCATTTCTACCCAATATTTTGTTTTAAGGAATAGGGGAGGAATTAATGCAGAGAAATGCTTGACAATGTCCTAATGCAGGTGTCCAAAGTTAAATATCAAGAACAAAAACGTACCACATTAATCCCACCTGCGTGGCTCCTTGAACACACTGTTCCCACAAATGCCATTCCTGCAGTCCCACCAAAACCTTTCTTCCTAAATGAAAACAAAAGGTTAGAGTTAGAACATATACTTGGTGGGGAAAAGGAACACACTGCTCTTATTTCTTTGGGTAAGTTTAAACTGAATTGGTAGAACCTACAAAAACTGGAAGAAAAATGGCAAAGATAACTAACATTTTAAAATCAGAATACAGGGGCATCTGGGTAGCTCAGTCAGTTGGGTGTCTGACTTCAGCTCAGGTCATGATCTCACAGCTCGTGAGTTCAAGCCCCACATCGGGCTCTGTGCTGACAGCTCAGAGCCTGGAGCCTGCTTCGGATTCTGTGTGTGTTTGTGTGTGTGTGTGTGTGTGTGTGTGTGTGTGTGTGTGTGTGTCTACCCTCCTCCACTCATGCTCTGTCTCTCTCTGTCTCAAAAATAAATAAACATTTAAAAAAAATTTTTTTTGAAAAAAAAATCAGAATACAACTGGGGCGCCTGGATGGCTCAGCTGGTTAAGCGTCCAACTTCATATCAAGTCATGATCTCACGGTCCGTGAGTTCGAGCCCCGCATCGGGCTCTGTGCTGACAGCTCAGAGCCTGGAGCCTGCTTCAGATTCTGTGTTTCCCTCCCTCTCTGCCCCTCCCCCACGGTGCTCTGTCTGTCTCTCAAAGGTGAATAAATGTTAAAAAAAAATTTTCTTTAATCAGAATACAATTAAGTCTTACTTTATTTTTATTATCAGAGAATGAGTTTAACATCACAAATTCATTTTTTCAAACAAATGAAGATATGTTTTAGATACCAAGCCAAGTTTTTCTCTTCTCTCGAGGTGAAAAATCTTCCAAAAATGCATTACAATTATTTTTTCAAAAATTCTAATGAGGAGAGACAGGTAACACACTCAATGAATATATGTACACAAGAGGCTTCAGGGCAGGAAGCACATGGAACCAAAGAACCACAGTGGCCTCCATGTGGTTCCCAATCATCCCAGACACACTCATATCTCAGGACCAATTTTCTCCACCTGGAACTCTTTTGACCAGTATATATCCCTAACTCATTCCCTCACCTCTTTAGGTCTTTACTCAAAAGTCTTCCCATCGCGGCCTTCCCTCACCACTCCAACCTCACTCCTCCAATACTTTTTTTTTTTTAAAGGTACTCAACTATTGAATAAAAAAGCATAATAATAACAACACAATGTATTTAAGCCTTCACAAGTGCTTCACAAAAATAGTATCATTCGATCCTGAAACCTTACTACATAAAAATCATTGTACCCACTGAACAGATTTAGAAACTGAGGCTCAGGGAAGTTGTATCTTTACTGTTAGGTAACTGGAGCTTGACGTAATGCTATCTGAGTCCATATCGACTGCCCTCCATAACTATACCATCCTGGGCCTTTCTTCCCTGTAAGGGAAGCAGGTAAGCAGGCTCTAATTAGAGAGAAATGCAAGAAAAGAAATGTATCTTCATGTCACCAAGAGCTGAGCCTTCAGTGCAACAAATATTGTGGCTACTAAGTTTCTTCAAACATTTCCTAGATTCTAAGTCAGAATATGAGCTTCAATGGTTGTCACCTTAACCTTCCTGGGAGACATGCACCTACAGGAAAAAAGAGGTACTTATTCCTTCACATGAGGACAGAAAATCAGAAACCAAGAGAGTGTGTTGTATGTCTGGGTCCATCATCACAAATTTACATATGACAGAGGTCACATGACATGCCCAAGCTCACAAAGGTTCTTTCTGTACCAGTCTTCACAAACAAGCCAAGGTAGGCAACTCCTTCCAGTGATAAAGGCAGATGCCAGCACCTTGGCTTTCAGTGGCTAAAACAAAGGCAAGGAGATGGAGAATTCAGCCTCATGCATCAGCTCAGGCAGTGCCACTCAAACTAGGGGAAAGGAACAGTAATTTTTTTCTTTAATTTCCAATTCATTGCAGACCAATACTTCATTTTGCCACTTTTTTACTTGAACTATCACTGACATATTAGTTTCAGGGCTACAGCACAGTGACTGAATAATTATACACATTATGAAATGCTCACCACCATAAGTGTAGTTACACGCTTCCAATACTTTTACTTCTACCTTCCCTGCTTTATTTTTCTTCCTTACCACTTACTAGTATTTAATACATTATACACACTCATTTATCTCATTTATGGCCAATCTCCATCACCAGAATATGGACTCCATGAAAGCAAGAACTGTGTCTGGACAAAAACAATAAAACTGTATTATTTTCCTTACAGAAAAGTCTAGAAAGTGTAAATTAACCCACATTAACAGGAAAAAGATTAGCGGTTGCCTGGGGAGGGAACGTTTTTGGAGGGGAAAGGAGATTGGATTACAAAGGGGCCAAGGAGACTTTTAGAGGGACTGGATGTTTATTATCTTGATCATGGTGACAGTTAAGTGGTTATATACATATGTCAAAATTCATCAAAATGTACACTTTAAATATGTGCAGTTTAATCTTCATCAGTTTTACGTCAATAAAACTGCTTAAAAATATAAAACAGTTTGGGGCACCTGGGTGGCTCAGTCAGTTAAGTATCCAACTCTTGATTTCGCCTCAGGTCATGATCTCACAGTTTGTGAGTTTGAGCCCCGTATCAGGCTATGTGCTGACAGCATGGAGCCTGCTTGGGATTGTCTCTCCTTCTCGCTCTGCCCCTCCTCTGCTTGCTCCGTATCTCTCAAAATAAATTTAAAATGTTAAAAAAAATTGTGAACATTTTAAAAATAGAGAATTTTTGCCTACTTTATTCATTGCTATCCCCAGTGCCTAGCGTATACACCTATAAATATATTATAAATGAATGAATATATCTTTCTCTGGGGCATCTGACCAGCAAGGAGAAGAGGACCAGAGATACTGACATAAAGAGATGGGCAAGGAAAACACTTTAGCCAGATCACCTCTGCTTAATGCCATAGTGTCCAAGCTCCACTCATATACTCAGTGCTTCCAAAAGGCTCTTTAGTATCCCATTCTTAACCAAAAACACAACCAGAAGTCATCAAACATTTGGGAAATGCCTCTAACATTACAGATGGATACCAGATAGAGAAGAAAAGATAGCTTGGTAGGTTTGGTTGGGCAAGGTATGGAGAATGTGCTGGAGGCCTGTTCTTTCTGGCCCTTTGTGAATTAGAAGGCATGCTCACTGCCAGGATACTTGCAAGTGCCATATTACTAAAAATTAATAAAAAGGTCACGACCCAGGCTTTGTGAGTATAGGGCTATAAAAAATTATTTTGGCATTTTCAGTACCTTGCTCTACATTAACTCCCATAACAAAAAAAGAAATCAAAGGAAATTTCTCCTTGGAAAAAACTATGAGTTTTAGGTACTCTCGACACTGAAGGAGGCAAAAATATATAAATTAGAACATTTTTCTGCAAGAAGCCAGACTATCAAGTTAGAAAACATTTTTTAGGAGGTTGTGGGAAATAAAGAGGAATAATAGCTTTATTGTTTTCACGGGCAAAGGATGCCACAGCAGGCTAAGGCCTTCAAAACTGCAAGCCCTCAAGCCAGAAAACTTAAAAAAAAAATTTTTTTTAATGTTTATTCATTTTTTTGAGAGAGAAAGAGAAAGACAGGGAGAGAGAGAGAGAGAGAGAGCAGGGGAGAGGGAGACACAGAAACCAAAGAAGGCTCTAGGCTCTGAGCTAACAGCACAGAGTCCAATGCAGGGCTCAAACCCGTGAACTGTAAGATCATGACCTGAGCCGAAGTTGGACACTTAACCAACTGAGCTGTCCAGGTGCCCCTCAAGTCAGATAACTTTTAAGAAGGATGAAATGTTTTAAATAGTTTTAATTTTTTTTAACATTTATTTATTTTTGAGAGACAGAGAAAGAGCATGAGCAGGGGAGGAACAGAAAGAGAGGGAGACACAGAATCCGAAGCAGGCTCCAGGCTCTGAGCTGTCAGCACAGACCCAATGTGGGGCTTGAACTCACAAACCATGAGATCATGACCTGAGCCGAAGTCAGATGCTACCCGACTGAGCCACCCAGGCATCCCTTAAATAGTTTTAAATGAGGGTTTTGCTGTAAGTTTTGGAATGTGTTTATATTAAGTGAGTTATATAAGTTTAAGTTTTATTATGGTACCATGAAGATGCTGTGTAGAAGAAAATTTTTAAAACATGTATCAGTAATATCTCAAAGAGAGCAAAAAAATTATTATATCCATGAAATCAGTACTTGATTATATAAAAAAATTAAAAGGAACAAAAAGATCTACTGAACATTAAAAATAAGATAACAGAAATTTTAAAAACCCAATAGAAAGCTTAGAAGAGAACAAAGAATAAACATAAAGAGGATCAAATCATCTATAAAATAATTTGAAAACAATTCTTAAAATTGCAGGACATGAGTTTCAAGACTGAAATGACCCACTAAGAACACAGCAGGATGAGTGACAAAAGACCTACACCGAAGCATATCATCAGGAAAATTCAGAAGCCTGGGAACCAAGAGAAGATCCTACAAGTTTCCAGAGAAGGAGGAAAACAAACCCATAAACAAAGGATCCGTTATAAGAATGGGTTAAGGCTTCTCAACAGTGATACTGGAAGTCAAAAGACAAGAGACATGCCTTCAAAATTCTCAAGGAAAAAGACTGCATGCCTAGCATTTTACACACAGCCAAAGAATCAAAAAGTTACAAGGCAAACTGTAAAGCACACCGTGGAAAGACTGAGTTACTTAGGCCCTAGGGGTAAACACATTTTCTGACGTGTAAAAAGCCAAAAGTTGTTTCTTTCCATATATCCTTTCATAAGAAGAAACTAAAAAACATGCCACACCAAAGTGAAAGAGTAAATCCAAGAAAGAGGAATGACATGGGACAAAGGTGACAGGGAATCCAACACAGAAGAGAAGTCTCATTATCTTAGTGTCACTTGTGAGGTGTCATACAAAGTTCTCCCTATACAAATGAATGCTCAAAAACCTTAAGAAAACATGATTCTAATAGAAGAAGATAAGCAAAAGTTATTCTGACCATTTCATTAATAGTACTTTTTTTAAAAATCACTTACAGAACTAGCTGTGCACTGTCGTGTCTCCGACGTGTTATGAGAAACTTTTCCCGCCACTGTACAAAGTTCCCCAACACATCACCAGCACCTCCAATTATGTTGATCAGGTTTCCATTTGTCCAAATCTCCAGCCCAACTAACACAATTCGAATATTCAACATAATATACATCTAGAAAGAAAACAGAAATGAAAGTATATAAAATATATTAAAGAATATGAGAATATCTTTAAACTTATGATGAAATAACACAACTACTTAAAAACATTTCCTTCAGTATAATGAGATTCTAATTTCTCAAGGGTCTCGGTTTCCCCATTCATAAAATAAAAGTAACAGAAGTTCAAAATCCTTTTTTATCTTCCATTCCAAAATCTGACAAACTGAAAATTTTAAGTTTTTGGTAAATTTGGTTTCCAAATTGCCCTCAACTAATGCAAGTCTATTTATAGTCTGTATGTTATCTCACTTAATGTAAATATTCATACACTTCACTACAGGAGTATCAATGAGTTTGATAACAAAGTGCTACCACAAGATCCTGTTAGAGGTGTTACGCAATACATAGTGAATCATACTACCTTTCTAAGTTTTTATCTAAAATTCTAATTACACGCACCCCAAAGATTTCAGATAATGCACTAAGGAACCCATTTTTATTTTATAGAGATACTGTGAGGAATAAAGGACAATAAATATAAAGCACCTGTCTCCTATTATAAATACTCAATAGAACACTATTGTCCTCATCATTATTATTAAGCATGATATTCACATCAGGGAAAAAACCTTATAGGTAAAATGATCTTATAAGAACATGTATCTAATTCTTCAGTATCTCTCAATGGGTGAACGTACTCCAAAGTCTCAAACCAAATTTCTCTCCTTCCCTCCTTCCCTCTTGCTCTCCCTACTGCATTCTCTCTCTCTCTCTCTCTCTCTCTCTCTCTCCCCCCCACCCTCTCTCTCTCTCTCTTTCACACACACACAGAGTCATATCATGATTTCAGAGAAGGAGGCAGCCTTAATCAAAATAAGATTGAGTACAAATTCAAAGATCTTTTCATAAATGCCAAAGTACCTTAGCCTATCTACCCTGAGGATATAATAGATCCTAATATGAAAGAAATCTCTTGCTTGTCTCCAAGTCTTTGTACAATCATACATTCCTTTCAAACATAAAAAATGTTACAAAACAATCTAGAAAGCAAACCCCTGAAATGAGACAATTTTTTAATTCTGCTCTGAAACTGTGAAAAGACAGGCTAGAATAATCCCAGTGAATAGAAAACACAACTTACACTATCCAAGTAGTTTGCTAAACGGATCATCTCTTCTCTCACCGCAGTCTGATTTCTTCCCATCATGTCATACTGAAAAGCAAGAAAGGAAAATCATTTTCACCAAGTAAGTTATGAAAAAATTTCTATAATCTGTTACAACGAAGATAAGAATCCCAAATATTTCCTCTGAAATGGAGGCATTTAGACATTCACCTGCATTTTAAATTAATAAATCTAAGGGATACATTTTAGTGTTAAATACGAATAAAAGAAAAACAGGTTCAAGTGTGAAATAAGTAATAAGACTTATTATTACTGAAGTCTTTATTCACTCCAAATTAGCATCATTTTAAAATGAGTTTTCTCTTTAATGTTCCTTTTACTCATTTCAACGCAAAAATGTTTTCAAAACTAAATTTTATAAAGGTAGTGTTTAAAACAATCAAAATGCAGGAAGCCTGGGTGGCTTAGTCAGTTTAGTATCTGACTCTTGATTTTGGCACAGGTCATGGGATCAAGCCTCACATCGGGCTCCACACTGAGTATGGAGCCTGCTCAAGATTCTCTTGCTCTACCTCTGCTCCTCTCCCCTACTCAAACTCAGGCTCTCTCTCTCTCTTAATGAAATGAAATGAAATGAAAAAAATAAAATGAAATACATAAAAAATAAAACAATCAAAATGCACAGATAAAGGAATAAAAACAATTTAACAGATTTTCTGACCTTTTTTTCCCTTAGGCTAAAGATATTATCAGTAAATAACTTCTAAACTCTGGGCTAAATTAATAATGAGAGATTAACCAATGTTTACCAATAGAGACATTACATGTAGACAAAATAGATATTTAAAAGTTTAACCATATTAAAACAAACAGTTGATATGACCTATTCTTTTCTTCAAGACCTAGCTAAATCCAAATGTCTTTTTTGTTTTTAAGTTTCATTTATTTCTTTTGGGAGAGACAGAGACAGCATGAGTGGGGGAGGGGCAGAGAGAGAGGGAGAGAGAATTCCAAGCAGGTTCCATGTTGTCAGTGCAGAGGCCAACACAGGGCTCGAACCCACAAACCATAAGATCATGACCTGAGCTAAACCAAGAGTTGGATGCTTAACCAACTGAGCCACTCAGTCGCCCCAATTCAAATGTCTATTTTAACATTATTTTAATATGACCAACTAAATAACAAAAAGAAAATTTTAAAAGAATGTATGGTTTTGTTCTAAGATAAGAGCATTAATATCAGAATATATCAGATCTTACCAGTTGGGCATTTTATCATGATTCTCCTAAACAAACAAAAAATCTAATATATCTGACAAGGTTTGATTTAAATGGAACCATTCTTATTTTGAACCAGTTTCCAGCAGTACATAACAAATCTATCTGGAATGAGTAATAAATAAAAACATCTCAAATCTCTATTTTTGTCACTTGTCCAAACATTCTCCAGAAACTTTTTATCCATTATCTGGTGCAAAGTTCATGCTCTGTCATACTCCCTGTGCTTTTTCCGTCTACCACTTGAGGGTTAGGAACTTATAATGAACAAATCTGAATACATTTCTATCTATTAATAAACACAGCTTATTTATTTCCAACCTACACACAATAAGAGGTTTTTCTTAAACCATAAAAATCCTCTAAACGGTCTCTGCAGCTTACAGGAAGGAAACTGCTAATATTGCTAAGTTTCTACAAACAACCTTTTCACACAAACAACAAAGCTGACAGTAAAAGTCAGACAAAACATTTAAAATAATCTATATGTTAAATTAAACAGCAGCTATATCTAAAACTGACAACCCTGTAAATGCTGAAATAGACCTATTACTTAGTTAAGTTAAGCACAATTCTTAAATATCAATAAGGAAAATCCCTGGTGTTATCCTGAACACAGAAATTAATAGTAAATACTAAGATCAAGTACTCTCCTCGATTCCCTTCTAAAGCATGCCATGACTTGGAAGTTTTCCGTCTCTTAAAGGGAAGTACAGGTTAGCTGAAATTCTAAAAAGCAAAGCAATTTTATTAGGCAACAAAGTAGTATCTGATTAACTGGTTTTTCAACACAATCCTTTAAAGTCATCTGAAAAGGTGACACTAACTAAAAGGCAGTACAATTACACTTAAGAAATTAAGCAAATCACCCAAAAGAACAAAGGGGGGGACATCACCAGTAAAAAATAGTTAGATGTACTCCCATTCACTACATTTGGCTTCTGGGGGGATTATGAATATCAAGCATGTTTAAAGGACGAAAGTCATTCTAGTTTTAAATTACATTTAAGAAAAATCAACACAAATATATCACATTTTATGTTTCTTTCTTGGGATGCTCACTTCTCATCTGCTTTTCATGAAAAAGAAGAAAAACTGTCACCAATCCTACCCTTTCCTTGTCTACGACAATGAACAGCTCCACATAGCGGGTCTGTGGCAGGATAGCTCTTCTTCTCTGTCAAAAACACAAACATCATAAAGGCAAAAAACAAACAAAAAAAAAGTTATAACACTACATGATTTTTATATATAGTGGTCTTACCCTAATCTCTAGTCCCTTAAAACATCATACGATTAGTTTACTTCACACAGATCAGTAAAGCCAAAAACATGTTGCTGTCATTTTAAGTGGTAACTGCTCTCTGTACTAATCTCAGAAAAATCCTAGGTAGAGATAATATGGGGTATTCAGGTTTCCAAGGAGAATTACTGATTTTCTAATATTGAAATTATACACACTCACACACACTTTAATGGGAAACCCCATTACTGTGTTAAGAGTGGAAAAAAGAAATATAATAATTATAAGAATATAAGAACCCAGAGCAGAAGTAAGGACAAGGTTGCCACTTCAAAAAGTGACTAATTCTGTGATTTTCAGAAATTCATATATAGTACAGAATTGGGCAAAAACTTGAATGTTTTCCAATGATTAAAGCTAAAAGAATGGACGGCTGAAGAGGCAATGAAAACAATGCCATAAACTGGCACATGCCTTTCCCAACCCAGCAGCACCATGACACATATAGAAAGGCACAGATAACTGTAGCTGACCTATTCCTAGAAACACGTGGGTCAGCGAGACCCTTGTCAAGAGTAAGCAGCAAATTCTAGTGAAGACTCAAAACTGGGATACGAGTGTCCCTGCAAGACCTCTGAAATAAGTCATAATGCCCGATCTCTCTGTTTCTTCAATCTAGCACTCAAGAATCCCCATTCTGTTTGTGTAAAAGGTATCTAAATAAACTGCTCTCTGAAAGACAGTGTAATGGACTACAATGCAGCAGTGGTAAAAAATACGTATATAAGTATTGTTTAAGATCTAAGCCCTAATTTCTAAAACACATAGAAGCTTGACTATGTTCGACTTGGTGGAAGGAACTGCATCTTTTTATTCCCCAGTAGCTACCACAACATCTGGCACATAGTTGGCAAAAACAAAACAATAATAAGTATTGGTGTGATGCAAAAATACATGATTTTTTAACACTTTAGTCTGGGCCATGAAGAAACATATTTCCTTACTCGAAGTAGCTGAGTAATCCTAGGAGGCTCTTCTTCTTCATAGTCTGTGGTTTCTTTCTCTATATCCTTGTTGGAAACCCCACATTTCAGAGGCTCTTTGTGGACATGATCCATTCGATAAAAGATGTGCTCAAAACGAGAGCTATTTTGTAGGGGTTCGATCCCGTAACTCACATTCTCTATATGTAGCATTCCTCTAAGTGTCGCATTATACGTACACAATTTTTAAGAATTAAGAAAATAATACACAGGAAAAGAAATTAGAAAACACGAAATCAAGTCCCAGTGCTTAACATGTTTAAGAAAAGAACAGTCCAACAGTCTAAAGAGTGGATGACAAGAGAAGCAATGAAAATAATGCCATAAACTCAAATGAGTTAATGAAAATACACTAGAAGAGGCACATGCCTCTCTCAACCCAGCAGCACCATGACACATGTACAAAGGCACAGTGCCCACAACTGTAGTTGACGTATTCCTAGAAACATTTTGGTCAAAGGGACCCCTGTCAAGAGTAAGCAGGGAATTCTAGTGAAGACCCAAACAGGGAGTCAGAAGAACATCTGAAATAAAGTCCTAATGCCCAATCTCTCTGTTTTTCCAATCTCAGACTGTTGGTTTATTTCTCTATACCATGCTACCTAGAGAAAAATACTAGGTTTTAGAATCATGCAGACCTAAATATAAAGCTCAAGACTGCTACTTACTAACGTCACTCCCCTGAAAGTCAGTTAACCTCTCCAAGTGACTGCTGTATAATGGAAGGCAATACAGAGTAGTGGCTAGAAGTATGGAGTCTGGAGCCAAAGAACCAGAGTTTGAATCCCAAAAGTTTCCTACTAGCTATGGGATTTAACACCTCTTCTTTATGTTCCTACTAGCAATGATTTAACACCTCTTCTCTATGTTACATTCTACATGGGGCTGTTCTGGAAACGAAATTATTTAATAAGTGTGAAATACTTAGCACATTGCCTGGCACACAGTAAGTGTAAGTGTTATTACTTAAATGGAGATAATTACAGCCACTTATACAGCTGGTTTGAGAATTAAAAGTAATATTTATTAGTTCAATCAATCATGTAATCAACCAAACGGCACAGCATCATATTGCCAGGCCCTCAACAAATGTAATTTTAATATTATTATCACTTTACTTCATATGTGGTATAATTTCTCTAAATCCCAGTTTGCTTAATCACCTAAATATGGAGATAATGAGCCCCTTTTCACAGGCATTGTGAGACTTAAATGAAATATAGGTGAAAATTGTGTAAACATAAAGTACTACACAGACTTAAAGTATGTTTTTTTAATAGCAAAAATCTTAGCTATCTCAAAACAACGAAATTTTCTCTTTGGATATTGAAACTCACCACTGTAATATTTTCTTAAATAAACATGCCAAGAATGATATCTGATACATAGCTCTAAAGACCTTCAGCAATACCAAAGTAAATCTAATATTGTTAATTCCCCCAAATGACTTGATTTGGAAACAGAAATAGGGAAAGGGGTAAGAAATAGAAGGAAAAAAATGATAAAGAAAATTCCTTACCTGAGTCCAAAACAGTCGCTCAGAGCAATGGATGAATTATAAACTCCCTCCACATAGCCCCGATAATGACAATGATTCTAAATGATAAAAACTGTATTATCTTCAAATACTGTTACATTGCTAAAATAATCACAGAAATTATAGAGCTAATAAAATTATTTCAGGTCAGTAAACTAACAATTTTGTTCATATCACTGGCATCTTATTACATGGCGTTCTTCGGATTATCTTCAGATTATCTACTGCCCTCCTATACAAGGATACAAATATTTAGGCAGATTTCCAGAGGATACTAACCACAAAGAGCTCTATCCCAATAACCATTAAGCCTAGAAGCAGAACAAGACACCATTATATCATGTTTAACATTTTTTTTAATGCTTGTTTTTGAGAGAGAGAGAGAGAGAACGAGCAGGGGAGGGGCTGAGACAGAGACACACAGAATCCAAAGCAGGCTCCAAGCTCGGAGCTGTCAGCACAGAGCCTGATGCAAGGCTCGAACTCACAAACTACAAGATCATGACCTGAGCTGAAGTCAGACACTTAACCGACTGAGCCACCCAGGTGCCCTATATCATATTTAACATTTTAGATCACAGTCAATCCAAGAAGCAATAGCAGCCAAATGACACCTAATACAGAAGGGGACCTTGTGACAAGCTAATGATGCCAAGGCGGGAAAAAAATCAGTATGTGGTAAAAAAGTAATTTTGACCAGATGATTTTTTCTTCTTAACTATATATTGATTATATTATTATTAGTTTTACATTTAGCCATCTTAAAAAAACTAAAGAGGCTTTATCCTTAATTTTGAGGAAGAAATTGGCCAGTGGAAACACAAGCATAATATCACTTACTAATATCAGATTTTTTTATTGCATGATGAGATCTTGTCCTCTTTAAAACAATTTTAAAGCACACACAAAAAAAAAGCTAAGGTGGGTGGGGGAGGTGGTTGTTAGGCAACATTAAGATGTATCACAAGGCCTTAATATTTAAAACAGTACAGGGGCGCCTGAGTGGCTCAGTCGACTGAACGTCAGACTTCGGCTCAGGTCATGATCTCACGGCTCGTGAGTTCAAGCCCTGCATTGGGCTCCGTGCTGAGAGCTCAGAGCCTGGAGCCTGCTTCAAATTCTGTGTCTCCCTCTCTCTCTGCCCCTCCCCTGCTCTCTCTCTCTCTCAAAAATAAACGTCAAAAAAAAAAATTTAAAAAAAAAAAAAAACAGTACAGTACTGGTGGTGCATTGGGATAACAACCAGTGGAACAGAATTTGGGGACTTGAAAAAGACCAAGTACACATGGAACTTTTTGTGATAAAAGTGGCATCTCAAATCAATGCAGCAAGGATGCACCTTTAAGTAAATGGTGCTCAGTCCACTTAGACATTTATAAAAGAATAAAATTAGATCGGTACCTCACACCATGCATAGGAATAAAATCTTAATGAATCAAGAGTCTGAACATTAAAAATAAAATCATATATAAAAACCAAAAGAAAACATGAGTGAATTCTTCTCTAACCTGGGTATAGAGAAAGGCTATTACTTGAAATATAGACGCAATAAAAGAAAAAACTGATAATTTTTACTACATAAAAAGTTTTTCAAGCTTCTATATGGCAAGAAACACCAAAAAACAAAGTCAAAACACAATACACAAACTGGGAAAAAATATTTGTAACTTGTATCAGAGATACAATAACTATAAAGAACTCTTAAATATCAAAGAGGAAAGATTAAAAACCCAACAGAAGAGAGGAAGAAGTAAAACTGTCACTATTTGCACATGACATGATATTATATATAGAAAACCCTAAGGTCCCCACCAAAAAACTGTTAGAACTAATAAATGATTTCAGTAAAGTTGCAGGAAACAAAATCAATATAAAGAAATCTGTTGTGGTTCTATTCACTGATAATGAACTAGCAGAAGGAAAGATTAAGAAAACGATCCCATATCCATCAAAAAGAATAAAGTACCTAGATACAAATTTAATTAAGGAGGAAGGTCCTGTACACAGAAAATGGTAAGATATTAATGAAAGAAATTGAAGATACAAATAAACAGAAAGATAATTAATCCATGACCACAGATTGGAAGAATTAATATTGTCAAAATGTCCAAACTACTCAAAACAATCTTACAGATTCAATGCAATTCTTATCAAAATTCCAATGGCATTTTTTTACAGAAATGAAACAAATAATCCTAAGATTTGTCTGGGACCACAAAAAAACACCAAATAGAATAAAGACACTCCTTCCTCTTCTTGAGAAAGAAGAACAAAGCTAGAGGCATCATGCTCCCTAATTTCAAACTATATGACAAAGCTATAGGAATCAAAACAGTATGGTGTTGGCATAAAAACAGACACACAGATCAATGGAACAGAGAGCCCAGAAATAAACTCATACATGTATGATCAATTAATTTCTGACAAGGGAGCCAAGAATATACCAATCTCTTCAATAAATGGTCCTTCAGAGGAGCACCTTGGTGGCTCAGTTGGTTAAGTCGTGAAGACCATCACGACTTCAGCTGAGGTCATAGTCTCACAGTTTTTGAGTTCGAGCCCACATCGGACTCTGTGCTGACAGCTCAGAGCCTAGAGTCTGTTTCAGATTCTGTCTCCCCTTCTCTTTGCCCCCCTCCCATGCTCATGTTCTGTCTCTCTCTGTTTCTCAATAATAAATAAATGTTAAAATAAAATAAAATAAAAAATAAAATAAAATAAAATAAAAATAAAAATAAAAATTTTTTTAAATAAAAATAAAAAAAATAAATGGTCCTGGGAAAACTGGAGAGCTACATACAAAAGAATGAAACCAGACCACTATCTTACACCATACATAAAAATTAACTCAAAATTAGATTAAAGACAGCATAGTGACTACAGTTAATAATGCTGTATTGTATAATTGAAAGTTGCTAAGGGAATAAATCTTAAAAAGTTCTCACTACAAACACAAAAAAATTTTTAACTATTATGGTAACAGATATTAACAAGACTTACAGTGGTGATCATTTCACAATATATACAAATATCAAATCATTTTGTTGTACACCTGAAACTAAGGCAGTAAAATGTATGTCAATTATACCGCAATTTAAAAAACAAAATCTTAGAGGGACAACAACAAAAGAAAACCCAGTGGAAAATTGGGCAAAAGACATAAACAGACAATTCACAAAAGAACATAAAAATGCCCTCACATACATGCAGATTTTCAATCTCACTCATGAAAAAGTAAGAATCCATGAGTCTGCACTGATATAAATAAATGAGAAGGGACATCTTTTCCTTACAGAAAGCACTAATTCACACGGAAGCACTAATGAAATTAAGAAATCACCATTTTAACAACCATCATAACCATTAATTCAGACAACTACTGCATACTAACACTAGTGGGTAAAAATTTGAGAAGTAACAGGATATTTATATTAGTCTCAAAATGTCTAACCATAATATTAATTAAAAAGGCAAAAACAGTAACTTTATAGAAGAGAAACCTGGCAGGCAATTTCTTAACCAAATGATCAATATTAATACCATCAGGAACAGCACAAATGCAGCCCCTGCTTCCTGACAGGATACACTGAGGACCATTCGGTATCACTTTGGTGGTATTCCTGCCAAAAGTACATAACCTGACTCTGATCACGAGCAAACGTCAATCTCAAATGGCAGGATGTTTACAAAAGTTGGCCTATACTTCTCAAAAATGCTATTGTCATGAAATACAAGGGAAGACAAAGGATTTCCAGATTAAAGGAGACTACAGAGACATGACCACTGAATGCAGCACAATAACATGGATTTTCTTTTGCTATAAAGTATATTATTGGGATGATGGACCAAAAACAAAAAACAGAAAGAAAAATCATTAAGGTCTGTATATTAGAAAACAGCATCACTTCAATGTTAACTTCCTAATTTTGAGAATTGTACTTGATTAAATAAAAACTCCTTGGTTTTAGGGAATTAACAATGAAGTGTTTAAGGGTAAAGTGATACCATGTTTGCAATATACTCTTTAAAACTTTCAGAAAAAAAATAGAGAAGAAAGAAAGGATAAAGCAAATGCAGTAAAATGTTAACATTTGGGGAATCTGGGTGAATGGGACGCATGAATGTTTTATATTATTCATGCAACTTTTCCTATAAGTCTGAAGTGGTGAAAATTTAAAAAAAATTAAGCAATTTACACTAAAAATACAGGCTGAATTTCAACACTACAACTTTTTCTATTGTGGGGCAATTCACAACCACTAATGTTTTTCTTTCTGGTGCTTTATGTTAAAGTCTAGCTTTGATATTGTCTTCTTCTCACCAGAGAAAACTAAATACCTTCTACTATTACTAATGAGGTAGCATCTATGAGGTAATAATACTTGTAACTCATGGCACTCTAAAATTAAATGTTTCTAGGGGCACCTGGGTAGCTCAGTCAGTTAAGTGTCCTACTTCGGCTCAGGTCATGATCTTAAGGTTCATGAATTCGAGCCCTGCATCAGGCTTTGTGGAGTCTGCTTCAGATTCTGTGTCTCCCTCTCTCCTCCCCCACTCATGCTCTGTCTCTCTGTCTCTCAAAAATAAATAAACGTTAAAAAGAAAAAATTTTTAATTAAATGTTTCTAGTTTCAATTATAATAGAAGCTCTCTTATTTGACATGACTGAAATCCATCACTTGGTTGCTTAATCTGCCAACTTGACAGTATTTTTTAAATAACTGGGTTTTATTAATAAATCTTTCCAAAGGCTCCAATGTACTTTAAAAAATCTTATTTCATAAGTTTACAAAACATCTAGTTAAACTGCATGATTACAGTAAAGGTGCAAATGTCACAGTTTTGGAAATACACAAACTATAAGCAAAACACTCAACTAGGGAGAAGAGAAATACACAGAACTATTATAGAGCCACCTAAGGGGCGCCTGGGTGGCGCAGTCGGTTAAGCGTCCGACTTCAGCCAGGCCACGATCTCGCGGTCCGTGAGTTCGAGCCCCGCGTCAGGCTCTGGGCTGATGGCTCAGAGCCTGGAGCCTGTTTCCGATTCTGTGTCTCCCTCTCTCTCTGCCCCTCCCCCGTTCATGCTATGTCTCTCTCTGTCCCAAAAATAAATAAAAAACGTTGAAAAAAAAAAAAAAAAAAAAAAACAACCTAGCCACAGCCCACAAGCCTTGGGCAGTCAATATACTTTTCATATGGAACAAAGAGTATTAATTAATTAAAGAAGTTAACTTTAGAAGTGTCTTAAGACACTTGCTAATACATTTGCAAGGTACCCCAAAGTTCTAACACATGGTAATCTGGAATTTTGTTTCACACAGAAACTTGAATAAAGTGGTTATTAAAACTTAGTTTCTTTGTGAAAAACACTAATGATAAAAACCAGGTAATAGCACTCATAAGGGAAAGCATTCATGTTTTCTCAGTGTAATTTCATTGCATTTTATAAACAAAAGTAATGTCATTATAATATCTGACAATCTAGCCATAGGCCAAAAATTCCCAGTATCAAGGTTTTAATTGGTATCTCAAATCTACATACTTTCATTTATCTAAACAATACTAAAAACCAAGAAATAAGAAAAGGACTTCATCTGTCTTAATTTGTATTTTTCAATCACCCAAGAAAGCACAATTCCATAATACTACTTTCAGATAACAGTTGCATCAATTTCTATTGACTGAAATCTATTTTTAGCAGTTTTAAGCATTTATATTTTCAATAATAATAAATAATATTTATGGAGTTAATAATGGTCAGACTATCTGTTCTGAGTATCTTACAGGTATTAACTCATTTAATGGAGACACAATGTACACCATAAGGAATATAATTAACAATATGTAACAACTTTGTATGGTGACAAATGGGAGCTAGGTTTGTCGTGGTGGTCGTTTCATAACGTATATAAACTTTGAATCACTATGTTATATAGTGAAACAAATACAATATTGTAAGTCAACTACACTTCAATTTTTTAAAAAGTATTAACTCATTTAAGCTTTCCAGTAACTCCATGAAGTTGTAATTATCATTCCCATTTTAAGGTGAAGAAAATAAGGTACAAACAACTCAAAGTAACTTGACCAACAAATAAATGACAGAGCCAGCAACAACAACAACAAAAAAGAGCCAGGATTACATCCAAGCAGTGTGAAATTAATCTAAAACAAGGGTTTGCCTTCTATTTATTTGAAGTGCACTGCAAAAGTGCGTAACTAACATAAACAATTCAACCCAGCCAAACATTACTGAGCTTGCAGGAAAATAACACATGTTTAATGGGAACAAATACTTCCATGGACACTCATGCAAAAGAAAGAAATACAGAATAGCTAACTGCCAAAAAGGACGCAAAATGCTCTTCCCAAAAGACACGAAAAATGTTTATGCTCTAATAATGCATAAGACCAAATTCAGCAACTACCAATTATTTTGAGTATTCCTGGCCAGTTCTGTCTTCAGAAATACTCTGTTCTCTGATGCAAAGAGGACAACATTTCTTTAGAAAAGAACTATTTTTAGTAAAAAATTACAACATATAACAGCATACAAGTGTTTGTTCTTTACTAAGTATTAATGGCAAATCAAATGGCTTAATAAGTAAGAGATGCTGTCAGGGAGATTAACTTCCAGCAAAAACAATTTTTTAGATTTTAAAATATAGCAAACATTCATAAGGAGTAAGGATTACCATAAATAGAAGATTATTTCTTGAACTTTAAAAAAAACATTTGACAACTTGAGGACCTGGAGAACTGTAAAGTGCGCTCCAGTCCATGTAAATACACCCACCACACACCCCCTTCCCAGGACAACTCCATATATTATAATGTCAAGAGAGGCCCTGGGTGACTGTGCGATGTATACATAGTCTTCTGTACCTGAATAGAACTAATTGTAAAATTATAATTATGTTAAATTCCAATATAAGATCAAGAGGAAAATGTTACCTGTACATCGGGATGGTCAGAGATCAGAACCCCTTCCTTGTTGTAGGTATAAACTACAAAATCTTGGGGCAAAAGGTCTCTGGAAGAGGAATAAAACATATCACTTAAAATTATTTTACCTACATACAACTAAGAAACAACTCATAAGGCAATATTCCTAGAACATATAAACAGGAACAAAAACTTTCACCTGACAAATTATTATTTAAAGGGAAAGCTATTATAAAACAAAAAGGTCATAAATAGACTCAAATCTGAAATCATGTGTGTTGCTTCATCATAAAGAATGCTAGGCTGCCTATGTGTTCTAGTGGTCATAAAATGTTGGCTGCAAAAAATAAAAGTAATGTCTTTAAATTTTTCTGATACATCTCATAGGAAAAGTATAAATAAGATCATATTTCTAGATGATGTACTCATCATGTTTCTTAGAAGAAAAATAAGTGCTTTTACTCTTTCCTAAAAGTCCTATATAAACGAGAAGCACTCACTGCTTTAACCTTGTAAGTAGAGAGGCAAAATCAGTGTCAGTTGGAGGAAACAATTACTGCTGATTGCTGAATTCCCTTGCATGTTAAGGGAGCTCAGTATTGTAAACCATATGTGTAAAGACAGGGTTATCTTCGTTAAAGAAAACAACTGTTCAGTGACACTTGTTAAAAATGGTAAGGCAGACTTTATTCAGCTCCACTGTGATAAGTATAGGAACCACTGCAATGAGAGATAAAGGATCAACTACAAACACAGCATGGGCAAGTGGGAATTTATACCCAAGGGGCAGAGGTCAGTGGATAGGAAATTACTAACTGAAAATATCAGTGGTGAGGGGTGGTCTGGCTAAACTAACCAAACAGATTCTCGCTGAAGATAGGCCAGGGTGATAGGAAATCACCTGGGGGGGTGGTAAAGGATGAGGAACCTGATCACACGTCCAGAGGAATCAGAAACCAGGGGGTTCTTGCTAAAACCAGATTTTATAAGGAAGTGCATGGATGATGTACTTAGGAAAAGGTTCAACCGCCTAAGGTTTGGTCAAGCAAAGAATGTTTGTCAGTCTCCCCTCTTGTTCAAGAAAAGAAGAGACATCCTTCTTTCCTCTGAACAATATAAATCCAGACAGAATCTGGAATCCTTTTGTTCATTAAGGACCAGCTGAATCATCTATTGGAACTTGGTAGTAAAGGACATTTGCTGGATGGTGCTAGCAGTCAGGCATTTAATGAGGACGGTTGCTATGAAAATAAAGACAAATAAACTCAGTTTCTGAATCCAGTGGGCAGCAGTCAAGGTTTTTAGATTTGAAATTCTCGAAGCATGTTTAGATGGTAGAGGATGGCACTGTCCATCCGACAAATCTTCCTGGTTGGAAATTTGAATGTACCCGGTGATGGCATCAGGCGTTCTGGTGAACTTTTTGAATGGTCCATACCAGAAGAGACAGGAAGGCTGCCCATATGTGAACTGTTGTGGTAAATTTTTTTTTGAAATTTATATCAATTTGTTCAGCTTCTGCTTGTAGAGCTTCAGGAAAAGCGCAGTTTTAACTCTCAATGATTCCAACTCAGAAGGGAGAAAAACTAGAAATGTTAATTTGGAGAGTGGTAGCCAGCTATTGGAGGAAACCAGAAGATTTCAGATTTGGTAAAAAAAAAAAAAAAAAAAAAAAGGCAAAATGTGCAAGATGGAACTGTCAAGGGTACATTGGAGTTTTCTACTGAAACAAACAAAAATATTCTCTCTACAGTCACCCTCATTTCTGTCAAAGATAATCAAAGTAAGACTAATCTGTTTGCCAAATAAGTCAAGTCTCATTAAACCTGCCCTGATTATTTACGTAAGTGCAGCAAAAACAGTGATTGGCCACATAGGTCCTTGTTTGAGTTTCATTTCCTGGAACATTTCATAAGGAATCTCAGATTGGACTTCTAAAAGCCTCCCAGGATGGGGCATCTGAGCAGCTCAGTCAGTTAAACGTCTGACTTCTGCTGAGGCCGAGATCTCACATTCCTGAGCTCTAGCCCCACATAGGGCTCTCTGCTGACAGCACAGAGCCCACTTTGGATCCTCTGTCTCCCTCTCTCTCTGCCGTTCTCTCTCTCTCTCTCTCTCTCTCTCTCTCTCTCTCTCTCTCTCTGCCGTTCTCTCGTTCTCTCTCTCTCTCTCAAATAAATAAAATAAAAATAAACATTTTTTTAAAAAAATAAAAAAATAAAGAAAAGCCTTTCAGGGCTTAGAAGCCATCAGATTTTGCCTGCAGTGCCTAGAGGTATGGAGAATTCCTCTCTTATCAAGGTTTTCAAAATACCCAGAGGTTCCTGGACCTGCCAGAAATGACCTTCCTTACTCAGCTGTAAGGCAGGAAACCCTGCAAGAGGCCAGGTACAGGCTGGTTTTACCAAGGTGTGTGGGGTGACGGGAAGGTATAAAATTGGCTCCTTAAAGTCAACCTTAGCTCCTTAATGCTGCCTGATCATACCTGATTTGACGCATATCATTCTCAAATATGACATTCCAGTCAAAAACCTTGATAATACAACTAAGGTTTCCAATTGGATCCTCACAGATTCTCACTGAACTTCCACAAAAAACCATACTGCCATGAAAATAAGGATACTCTCTAAAAACTTCTAATTTCTGGAGGTCTTGGATAGGGAGAAAAGATCAATGGTTCAATTCCATATACAAAAAGAAAAAGGTTTCCTGCAATCCCTATCAAAATAACACCAGCATTCTTCACAGAGCTAGCAGAGCAAACAATCCTAAAATTTGTATGGAACCAGAAAAGACCCCAAATAGCCAAGGCAATCCTGAAAAAGAAAACCAAAGGTGGATGCATCACAAAATTCTGGACTTCAAGCTGTATTACAAAGCTGTAACCATCAAGACAATATGGTACTGACATAAGAACAGACACATAGATCAATGGAACACAATACAGAACCCAGAAATAGACCCACAAATGTATGGCTAACTAATCTTTGACAAAGCAGGAAAGTATATCCAATGGAAAAAAGACAGTCTCTTCAGCAAACGGTGTTGGGAACACTGGACAGTGAAATACAAAATGAACCTGCACCACTTTCTTACACCATATACAAAAAATAAACTCAAAATGGATGAAAGACCTAAACGTAAGACAAGAAACCATCAAAATCCTAGAGAAGAAAACAGGAAACAACTTTTTTGACCTTGGCTGCAGTAGCTTCTTACCTCACATGTCTCCAGAGGCAAGGGAAACAAAAGCAAAATGAACTATTGAGACCTCATCAAGATAAAAAGCTTATTCACAGAGAAGGAAAGAGTCAGCAAAACTAAAACGCAGCCAACAGAAGAGGAGAAGATATTTGCCAATGAAATATCAGATAAAGGGTTAGTATCCAAAATCTATAAAGAACTTACCAAACTCAATACCCAAAAACAAAAATCCAGGGAAGAAATGGGCAAAAGACATGTCTTTTCCAAAGAAGACATCCAGATGGCTAATGGACACATGAAAAGATGCTCAACATCACTCATCATCAGGGAAATACAAATCAAAACCACAATGAGATACCACCTCACACCTGTCAGAATGGCTAAAATGAACAACTCAAGCAACAACAGATGTTGGTGAGGATGTGGAGCAAGAGGAACCCTTTTGCGCTGCTGGTGGGAATGCAAACTGGTGCAGCCACTCTGGAAAACAGTATGGAGGTTCCTCAAAATATTAAAAATAGAACTACCCTACGGGCACCTGGGTAGCTCAGTCAGTTAAGCATCCAACTTCAGCTAAGGTCATGATCTCATGGTTTGTGAGTTCAAGCCCCATGTCAGGCTCTGTGCTGACAGCTCAGAGCCTGGAGCCTGCTTTGGATTCTATGTCTCCCTCTCTCTCTCTGCCTCTCCCCCACTTGTCCTCTGTCTCTGTCTCTCTCTCTCTATCAAAAATGAATAAAATGTAAAAAACAATTCTTAATTAATAAAAAAAAAAAATAGACTACCCTAAAACCCAGTAATTATATACTACTAGGTATTTATCCAAAGGATTAAGGAGTGCTGATTCAAAGGGGCACATGCATCCCAATGTTTACAGCAGTACTATCGACAATAGCCAAATTATGGAAAGAGCCCAAATGTCCACTGACAGATGAATGGATAAAGAAAACGTGATGGACTACTACGCAGTAATCAAAAAGAATGAAATCTTGCCATTTGTAACACATGGATGGAACTAGAGTGTATTATGCTAAGTGAAATTAGCCAGAGAAAGACAAATATCATATGATTTCACTCATATGTGGAATTTAAGAAATAAAACAGATGAGCTTAAGGGAAGGGAAGCAGAAATAACATAAAAACAGAGAGGGGGACAAACTACAAGGGACTCTTAAATACAGAGAACAAACTGAGGGTTGCTGGCAGAGTGTTGGGTGGGGGGATAGGCTAAATGGGTGAGGGGCATTAAGGAGGACACTTGTTGGGATGAGCACTGGGTGTTACATATAGGTGATGAATCATTAAATTTTACTCCTGAAATCATTATTACATTATGTATTAACTACTTGGATTTAAATTAAAAAAATAAAAATTTTAGAAATTTGAAAAAAGTTTTCCTTAAATTTGGGAAACAAAACATTAAAGAACCAGGAATGTTTCAACAAAAAGTCATAAAAAAATTATAATAATCCTCATCAGTTCATTCAGGCCCACGTAATTAAGTCTTGTTCTACTTAATATTGTGTTAGCAGTCTTTATGAATCCATCAGTTTCTTCATTAGTTCTGACATTCTTACTCAATCCAATGGCAAGGTCTGAAAGTTTTTAAGTGATGCCATCAAGGAGCATTCTAACCTGTAGCTAATTATAAATGCTTTCAGAGAAGAATCACAGTAACTGTCTGTGAATGACAAAACACCTAAAATAGTTGTAGTTAAAGATCTGACAAGATTTCATTATAATGCTATTGACAAGGACATTTCGTTATTTCTGTGACATACAGCAATTTAAGGTAATAATTCGACAATGACAGTATTGATAAATTTCTATGAATATCATACAATTTCTGAAATAACCTGTAATAGTAACATATCCACACACATGTAACCTAAGAAGGCTTATCATCACTTATTTGACAATGCTTGCCATGTAATTTAACATATCAAATACATGTAATTAGTTATACATCTCTCTTTTTATAAGAGACAATACCCATGAGATTTTCCAAAGGTCATCTAGGAAATCTCAAAGTTAGTCTAAGGTCAAAAAGACTTCACTTAGAATCTGACATGGAGAAGTTGTCATGTCAGAAGGTTTGGTCACTTGACTAAAGAAGATCACAGTCACTGTAAAACAATCCTTAGTCATCCACTTAACCAAAATCACAGTTAAAAGATATCAAAGGCAAACACAGAAAGTTACATGGTTGTAAAACTTCTTAGCCTCTTACAATTAAGAAGACCTGGTTTTCTTCAATAGTCAAAGAACTGATAACATAATATGAAGCACAAGAAATTATTTTAAAACACAGAATCTTGTTTTCCCAGGCATATTACTTAAAAGGTAAAGAAAATCAACTTTTTTTTACAACTTCTTATTAAGAGCAAACCAAAAGAAACTTTGCTGTTTTAACACTGAGAGAAAATCAAATAATGGTTTTACATCAATGTACTATTAGTACAAAGGCAAATTTTTTTTAATTAAAAACAATTTTGTTTAATAATAAATACAAATAAATCCATCCAATCTTGGCCAACTTTGACCAGAAAAAGAAAGATTCCTTTTCTAAGGTTCCTTTTCCACAAATCTTACAAAATTTTTTTCTTATATCCATTCAGTTTTTCTCCTACTCTTTTCTTCTTTCTCATTCTGGAACAACCAGTCCATTCTACTTTCCAGTAAAATTACTCTCTTCTTCCCTTAACAAAACGTGTCCTTCATAACTTTCCTCACCAAAAATACATCTTACTTTCCCTGCATACAGTTTTTCTTTACTATTACTATTCCTAGTAGTTTCATTTACATATGTTGATTATATTTTTAACCATCTGAAACCCAAATTTTCAGTGAAAAGTAGGAAGCAGACAACTGCAAACTCACATACTATCACATACTCAACATACTATCATAATATAGCAAGTTTAAGAATATATCATTTCTATAGACATGTCTTTTTCATAGTACAACTTTATCACACTTACTTATAGACCTAAATATATTCAGCTTTTCTATACCATATTAAAAATGAGATACCAAAAGTAAAATAAAATTAATGTTCAGCAATTAATGTCTCAATATTTCTCTAATTTGGAAATGATCTAGATGGTCAATAAATATCCATCTTTAACTTAGTATAGCTTTAATGTTTAAAGTTATGAAAAAGGTTTTGAAACTATTCTTAAGGAGAACTATCATAAAACAGAATGATCAATGAAAAGTTCATTTATAATCTTTTATTCCATTCATATCTATTTAATTTACTTCATCTTAATAATTATACTTGAATTACCCATGAAAATTTCATAAGACATTAACTAAACAAAGCTAGCCATCCATCATCTTAAGTTATTTTTCCTGTTGACCGATGAAGTAAGTAAAAAAAAATCACAGAAGCAAACATCCTAAAGAATTTAAAAAGTTATTCATGATTCTTCTTTCTTTTCTAACTGCTGTGTTTGATGTGCACCAAGCAATTCCTTTTTATTATACATTGTGTTTTTAGGTTGGATTTATAGTTTATAATCTTAAACATCTAGTAGACACAAATTTGTCTGACTAGTAAACAGAGATAGAAAAAAACTTTGTATCTGCAACTCTGACAACTCTGAAGTAGTCAGAGTTTATCAATAAGTTTAGCAATAATTTTAAAGCTAGCTTTATTTACCAAAGATCATCCCAGATCATGTGAACTTAAAAAACAAAAAACAAAAAACAAAACACAGGTTAGTTTCTATACTTCTGAATGTTAAGAAAACTTAATTTATATAAGTGTTCATTGTCTCCAGACCAATTTGAATAGAACTCCATTAAGGAATTTTATGAATTAATTTGTTAATACCATCCAGAAGTAGAAAACTACCACACATCTAGAATATACATATATAAACATATATATGTATAACATATATATGTATACATATATAAACATATATATGTATAACATATATATGTATACATATATAAACATATATATGTATAACATATATACATGTATACATATATAAACATATATATGTATAACATATATACATGTTATACATATATAAACATATATATGTATAACATATATACATGTAATACATATATAAACATATATATGTATAACATATATACATGTTATACATATATAAACAGACACAAATAGAGATCCTATAGCTTCCATTTCAAAATTTCAGCTATGAGTCAGTACAACAGTAATACAATCTCACTGGTTTATCCCCACTTTGTTTTTTCATCCAAACTGTGTTTCTGGCAAATGGACCAAGTTAAGGTTATCTGCCTACCAATAACTGTGGAGACTTTTTAAGATTTTCTTTTGTTGTGATAATGTAATATGAAGGCAATGGGCTAAATTTTAGGTGAGTGACTAGAAGACATCTAAGTTCTGTCTGGATGTTTCTAGCCCATGCATGGGGCAAATCATCCAGCTCTATTTCCAAAGAGTCTTTTGTTTCTCTTCTGAGCCTTAGGTAGTCGCTCTCAGGGGTACCGGACTCCCTTAAAAGGCCCCAGTGGAGGCCAGGGTGCCTACAATTCCAGTGGCTGTAGAAAGCCGAAGGGCTGAAGTGGGACGGGAAAGGCAGCAAGGGTGGACAGAGGGATGGAGACCATAGGGGCTTGAATAGGAACATCTCAAAGGAGTCAAAGGAACTAGGGCAGAAGACTGAAGGTGGTAAAAGGAAGAAGGAGGAGCAGCGGAGCAGCAGCAGTGGGAAGGGAGAGGTACTGGGAGTCAATCTGGGGAGATCTCAAGTTTCCCAAATGGCCAACGAAGTTCCAAATTATCCTCAGCAAAATCATGCCAACAAGAAAGGAAGTAGGCCCAGCAGAAAGTCATCATCAGGAGTTTGAGAAAAGGGTTTCAGTTGACCGAGAAATTCCCCTGGGAGAAGTGGGATGCAACAGAAGAGAAGAGAGAGACCTCACAGAGAGTAAGGAAGAAGAGTCTTCCACCCCAGGAAGTCAGGGAATAATCCCCACTCCCCGCTCAGAACAAGGAGCCAGGAAGACCTCCAGCCCAGCAGGTACCTTGCAAAAAAGCTTGTGACTTTAACCCAGCTTCAGAGAGTATAACCAAATCTTAAAAATCAAAATCTGTCCTTACCAGCTTCAACAGACATTTGTCTGAAGCAATAGTTCAAGAGTCAGATTCACCTATGGATCCCCAATCAATTAGCCAGTAATAAAGACAAAGGCTTCAAAGATAGGTACATACTTAGGGCCCTAGGTGAGAGGTCTGAGGGTCCAATGATGAATCTGACCCTACCTAAGTCATGGCACCATGACTGCCAAAGAAAAAAAAATATCAATGACACTTTTTTAAAAAAGTTTAATTTTGAAAGAGAGAGTAAGCACGCACATGTGTGCACTCTTGCATAAGTGGAGGAGGGGCAGAGTGAGGAGACAGAGAATCCCAAGCAGACTCCTTGCTGTCAGTATGGAGCCCAATGCAGGACTCAAACTCACTAATCACCAGATCATGACCTGAGCCGAAACCAAGAGTCGAATGCTTAGCCAATTGAGCCACCCAGGTGCCCCTCAATGACGCTGTTAAAGATGGTAATGATGAGAGAGCAGAAGGCAAGCTGAGGGCAAAGCATAAGCTAACACCCTGTAACCCCCCACCATGTGGATATGTGTGACATTCCTCAGGCGCTCCTGGCTGCCCAAGAACAGAGGAAGGGGAAAAACAAATGGCCAACTGATAGAGATTACAGTCATGCAGAACATAAATCCGTATCAGTTTGCAACTGTCTTAATGATTTACAAGAAAAAAGCAATCTTATCAATAGCCAGACTTTCAGAAACCTATAGACTCAATTTCCTGGGATGCTAAAATTACCATCCCCTCCAGAACATACAAAATCTTATATAATCAGTCACTCCTCACACTTATAACGCAGCTCTTTCTGCCCACAGGTCCTGTTCCTGTGCTATAATGAAAACATCTTTTTGCACCAAAAAAATCTCAAGAATTCTTTCTCAGCCTTTGGCTCCCAAACCCCATTTCAAACCACATCAGTAAGGCAGACTTTATTCAAGTCCATTGCACTGAGTGTAAGGACCACTGCAATGGGATTTCACAATGGAGGAAAGAGATAAGAATTAACTCCAAATACAGCATGGACAAGTGGGAATTTATAGCCAAGGGGCAGGGTAGAGGGGTCAATGGATAGAAAACTACTAAGAGGAAACTTCAGGGGTCAGGGGGGTTCTAGCTAACACAACCTAAGAGATTCTTGCTTAAGACAAGCCAGGGTGATCAGACCTCACCTGGGGATGGTAAAGGATGAGGAACCTGGTTACATGTCCACAGTGATCAAGGGCAAGGGGGGTGGTAGTTCTTGTCAAACTGACTTAGCAGGGTTCTTGCCAAAACTGGATTTTACAAGAAAGTGCACTGATACACCTAGAAAGAAGGTCAGCAGCCTGACTGAAGTTTGGTCAAGCAAAGAATCTGTCATTTGCAGCAGAACTGGAGCAGCTCTACGCTTATCTCCAGGGATTATGGACAAGTCAGGGAGGCAATGTGCTAGCTGGTGATTTAGAATACGCCATTTAACGTTCTAAACTCCCCCTGGAGGCAGCCGGGACCAGCTTCCCTGTACTGTTTAGAGATGGAGAGATTGATGGTTTGCATGCAGAGTAATGAGCTACAGAGCCTGATTTGGGCTACATGACCAGAGTAGTATAAAAGATCCCTTGTGTAAACCTGTGCCTGGGCTCCCATGAAAATAGATGCTACACACTATCTCAGAGGTTTGTTAAACTGAAGACAAAGCACATCTGTGCAACTGAGAAAGGACCCTGAGGGGCTTTGCATAAAGTTTTCAAACCCCTTGATTCTCTGCACTTTCTCTGTCCTGATGCACTGTAGGTAAGCACTGTAGGTAAATGCACATCATTTACCTTTATTAAAGCCAACTTGAATAAACTTGGGAGTAGCCTGTGGAGTCTTCAGTCCTTTTGATTCGTTCATCACTGCATTGTCTCCCCTTCTCTCTCCCCAACAAGCGCGTGCGCGCGCGCGCACACACACACACACACACACACACACACACACACACGTCTCCCTCTAGTGGTGAATCCGAAAGATAGTTTGCTTTGCTCTGCCCATCTTCCTCTTTGGAAGTCACTGCCTACCCAGTGCGAGAGAATTCTACTATGCTTCTCCAGAAGCAAACTTGCCACTATGTGGCATTCACATAAATAACTAAATCTGCCTAATACTAAGGTTCAGGATTAGTAGGTCCATTGGGCTTTCATTCTAAGCTAAATCCTCCAACCCAGCCCTTATCAATAATAAAAGTGACATATAACCTCTCATTTAACTTACCCTTGTATTTAATTTTTAAATTTGCTCCTCACAGGCAGAGAAAGATGTGATCTCTTCTTTCCCACAACCCCCAGTTCCTGCCAAATACTTCATATAAGTGACTATGTACCCTCCTCCACAAGAAGGGTTCAATGGCTTTTACCAAATTCTCAAGGGAGACCCAAAAAAAGTTAAGACCACTGTTCTTAGAAGCAATGGAAGGAAAAAATAAGCATTTGCTACAATATAGTCACTCTTTTATTGAATGTCATAACTTCTCCATTATTACAGAGAATGTATCTGAGCCATTTTATTCTAGGCTATCTACCCTAACTTTTTTTCATTAGTGATCATAGCTTTGATAACCACCTTTCAAAGACACTCAAACAAATGCCTGGAAAAGTACCATTTGCCACCAAATCAAGAAGCATAGTAATGTAGAGTATACATAGCACATATATTTGGATCACCAGACTTCCAGTCAAATGACCCAGATTTGTGCCCCAGCTTGAACCATTACAAACTGTGATACTGAGCAAGGCAGTAACCTTCCTGAACCTTAGTATTCTTATGCATAAAATGAGGACAACAAATACTGCTCAAGAATTAAGTTGTTATTAACAATATGATAAATGAGATCAAGGTTGTGAAAATGTTTTGTAAGATGAAACCTATGCAAAAAATAAGGAACTACAGTGGATCCTTGAACAACACAGGAGTTCAGGGCGCTGACACCCCACACAGTCAAAAATCAACACATAATTTTTGACTCCCCAAAAACTTAACTACTGATAGCCATCACTGACTGGAAGGCTTACTGATAACATAAGCAGTCAATTAACACATATTTTACACATTGTATGTATTATATACTGTATTCTTACAATAAAGTAAGCCAAAAAATGTTAAGAAAATCATAAGAAAGAAAAAATACATCTATAGTATTGTACATATATTTATTATATATATAAGATGACCCATCAGTTCAAACCCATGTTGATCCAGGGTCAACTGTATTATTTTATTGACATAATTTTAATTGATTTACATCTACAGGAAGGATGAGAAGAAAATATTTAGATCTATTAGATTTTCTTTTTTTTTTTTTTTTTTACATAGTAACAACACTACATTGGAGTCAAGCAGGATCCTTCAGGAGTTTTGTGAGAATTAAATAAATACTATACCTAAAAGTACCTAATACAGTGCCTGGAACACACACACACACACACACAAAAAGTGTTCAATAAATGTTAACATCCATCAAATACAGTAGAAGACTTCAGAAAGTCTGTCTGAAAATATCTGTCACATTGCCTGAAATTCTGCCAAGGAGACTCAAACCCTTTGGGTGAACATCCTCTTCTAGATAAAAAGTCTTACTCAAACTTGAGGATGCAAAAAAAAAATCAGGAAATCCTGTTAAAACACAGATTGCTATGACACCTCCCAAAATTCTGGTTCATTCTAGAGTTAGGCCTGTGAACTGGCAACTCTGACAAACTCTCAGCGGCTGTGGAGAGGTTCCAGGACTAGGCTTTGAGCAGCACTTCCTTAGACAGAAACACTTAGCATCCCTTCATTCATACCTCATTGTAAATGGGTCTATCGTGTGGCTTTTTTTTTTCTAGAATCTCTCACTAAAGATATTAGAAGTTTTGCTGCGTAAGAAAAGGGAAAGATGGGAGAAGACAGGCCATAGGAAAGTTGGGTGACTCAGCATGCTTAAAAACTTGGCATTTCAAAAAGACAGCCAAAGAACACAGGTTACCAAGGTGAGATTAGGAGAAAACATGCCAAAATGCAGAGAAGGGATTAAAATGGGGATGTGAGGAACACCTGGGTGGCTCAGTTGGTTGAGAGTCTGACTTCAGCTCAGGTCATGATCTCGAGGTTTTTGAGTTTGAGCCCCACATTGGGCTTGCTACTGTCAGCCTGTCAGCACAGAGCCCGCTTTGGATCCTTTGTCCCCCTCTCTCTGCCCCTCCCCCGCTTGCACATTCTCTCTCAAAAATAAATAATTTTTTTTTTTAAAAAAAGGGGGGAGATGAGGGGTGCCTGGGTGGCTCAATCGGTTGGGCATCCAACTTTCAGCTCAGGTCATGATCTCACGGTTTGAGTTCGAACCCTGCGAGGCTCTGTGCTGACAGCTGGGAGCCTGGAATCAGCTTCAGATTCTGTGTGTCCCTCGCTCTCTGCCCCTCCCCCACTCGTGCTCTGTCTCTCTCTCTCAATAATAAATAAATGTTAAAAAAAAAATTTTTTTTAAAGGGGGGTAGATGAGAGACTACTATTGTGTTCTACACGTTTGTGTCCCTCCCCCACACCATAGAAACATTCATATTTTGAAACCCTCACCATCAGTGTGGTTGTATTTGGAAATGGGGCACGAAGGAAGTAATCATAGTTAAATAAGGTCATAAAGGGTAAGGTCCTGAGCTGACAACATTAGTGTCCCTATTAGAAGAGACACAAGAGAGCTTGCTCCTTCCCCACCCTTCACCCCCCACACCAAGGAGGCCATGTAAGTGAACACAGCGTGAGAAGATGGCCATCTGTAACTCAAGGGGAGAGTCCTTGCCAGACACCAGCCCATATAGCACCTTGATCTTGGACTTCTGGTCTCCACAACTGTGAGAAAATAAACTTCCTTTTTTTAAGTCTGTGGTATTTTGTTATGGCAGCACTAGCAGACTGATACTAACTATTAAAGACTTCTTTACCTCTGCTCAATTGTTCCTTGGGCCTATCACAATTAAAAACTTTTCTTCTGAAATACAGCTTTCTGTAAATTTATTTTCCCTTGCCCTAATGTCAATGGAAACACCAAATAGTATGGCTTTTTCCACACTGCTACTCTTGTTTTCCTCACCTTTTTATCCATCTACTAAACAATATCTAACTAAATATACTATTTAAATATACTACTTAAAATATACTTTCTTAAAAATATATATTTTTAAACAAATTACCAAAAAGCCAAAGTAAATTAAATTTCTTACTTGTTCTTTTCCAAGTGAATAATATGCTCTTTTCCTTCAGCTTGAATAATATAAGATACCTAAATGCACAGAGGAGAAAAAAAACAATAAAACACCATCTTATAAATTACTTTTCAAAAACAGGTATTTATAAGATACTGGAAATTATCCTGAATTAAAATAATTTAGCACTGACTGAAATTGTTTTATAGAACTTTATAACTGTTCTTAATAAAAATATACTCTGACTGGGGCACCTAGGTGGCTCAGTTGGTTAAGCATCCAACTCTTCGTTTTGGCTCAGGCCATGATCTCGCAGTTTGTGGGATTGAGCCCCTCATCAGGCTCTGCGCTGGCAGCAGAAGTGTGCTTGGGATTCTCTCTCTCTCTTTCTCTCTCTCTCACACACACACACTGATCACCCCTACCTTCCTTTAATAACTTATTGTGGGAAATCATCTGCATATCCATCTAAACTCTTCTTAAATTCATTTATAATTCAGCTGTAACTTCAGGGATTATTTCTATTAAGTCTGTCCAAGTATTACCTACAGTATAAAGTAATTCTTCCTTTTGTTTAAGTGAAATGAATTTCTTAGTTTCAAGAGATTATCTCTAGTTCTAATTATCCAAAAGCTGACATTCGTACGCTTTTATGATTTTGTATCTTCACACAGCTTACCACATTTCATCAATCCTAAATCACACATTTTTCCCCTCAAATGAACATCTCCTGAATTCAGGATGCATCATACAAAGGCAGAGCAGTCAAACTGGTAGGACTCTGTTTCTTTCTTAATTAGTGGTATATTAAACAATAGTGTGCCTTACAATGGACAGCATCTCAGAGCCAATGAACTAAGGTAAGACAACTTGCACTTACACATCCTGAAGTTCATGGGATCCTCTTCTCTACCTCAAACAACTCTGAAACAACTTCCCCAGCAACTCACCACTTCATTAGTGGGAAGCATTTCATGTGACCGCTAGAAGCATGAGATTCCACTTTGCCTTAACTCTTTAACAAAACAGGAAGTCATGGAGGGACTCAACAAATAATATTATTAGAAGTGTTCTCTTATTTTCCTGTCTCTGGACTCTAAGTTAACATTTTGCCAAGAAATAGCATGATCCCCTCTTCTAGGGCTCATCAACATCTCAATTCTAAGGCCTAGACCAAGTTACAGAATCTGGCACTCTGCTTCCACATCTGAATGCAAGTCTGTGATCTACTTCGATCACAACTTAGGCATCAAAAATACCAAGCTCCTAGTTACAAACTTCTGGTGACAAAAAAGACAATGGAAATGAAAAGTACAGCATAGAAAAAATAGTAAAATGGTAATAACATTGTTTGGTGACAGATGGTCACTACACTTAACATGGCAAGCACTGAGTAATGTATAAAATTGTTGGATCATAATACTGTATACCTGGCACTAATATAAAACTGTATGTTAATTATACTTCAATAAGAAAAGGATGAAAACTAAAAATAAAATGAAAGAAAGAAAGAAAGAAAGAAAGAAAGAAAGAAAGAAAGAAAGAAAGAAAGAAAGAAAGAAAGAAACAACAAAAAAATACTAAGCTCCTTCCATTGTCATAGCTTTGGCATGTGCTGTTCTATCCTCTCTGCTCTTGGTCAGTCATATGATATAAAATCACCACCATCATGTCATCTGAGAAAAATTCTGAAGAGTCTGAGGATTGTGTCATAATGCTATATTCCTTCCCCAAATATCTGCCTGGATTGCTCATTCCCCTGCTTTACTCAAGGGTCACTTTCTCAGTAAGGCTTTTCCAGGCTTAAAAAGTACAAACCCTCTTACCCCACCCTTACCCTCACCCAGCACTCGTTATCCACCCTGCTGCTATAATTTTCTCAAGAGCACGCATTACCACCTTAAGTAATCTACATCAATCTACCTTAGTTCTTTGTTTTTTGTCTCCTCCCCCAACCCCACTAAAATGGAAGCTCCATAAGAACACGGATTTTGTCTGTTTCGTTCACTGCCATAACCCTAGTGCCCAAACAGCACTTCTACTTCTCCAAATATTTATCCAGGCACATGAATGACATTTATTATGATCACAAGTATCTGTGTGCATAGTCACTGCGCTAAAGAGTGAAGAAGAGGAGACAAATGAAGCAAGTATACATTAATTCTATTCAAGTCAAAACATAATCCAATGGCAGTATGTCCAGCTCAAAACAGAAACAAGGAAGAATTCTAAATTGTAGGGTTATTTATTCCTTACTTATAGAGAAGAAATGGGTTGAATGATCTACCCTAGTGGTAGTACCTGGAGGTTACTAAACCAAAAAGCTCCTGACTCTCAACTCCAGTGTTCTTTTTACGAGCTCCAGCCCCTACACAATGTTCGAGCTACCCTCTTTTTATGAATATATCAGCAATTCAGATATAATTAACAAAACTCTAACCCTCCTTATCTATTACTGTTAAATTACAGTACAGTTAAATTATGCTTCTATAAAGTTGAAGAATTGGAGAAATCAGTTGAAATCCAAACATTTTTTCTGAACTTTATAGTAGGAGAAAATAGTATAAAAAATAATTTTTGTGCATTGGGTTACAGCGTTCACAGCACAGTAATGTTTCTTCTGATATGGAGATAAAACACTTTTGAGTAAACATTCCCATTTATGAAATATATACATGTAACATACTACTATTCTACAGAGCCTGTGAAGATACAGTACGAAGTATTCTTCCTATCACAAACTAAGAGAGGTTCATTCTTATTATTATGAAAAGACCACTGTAACCATCACCAGTGAGAAAAGGGTTACAAATCTGTATAATCAGGGGCGCCTGGGGGGCTCAGTCGGTTGAGTGTCCGACTTCAGCTCAGGTCATGATCTTAGTTCATGAGTTTGAGCCCCATGCTGTCAGCACGGAACCCACTTGGGATCCTCTGTCCCCCTCTCTCTTTGCCCCTCCCTGCTCACGCTCTCTCTCTCAAAAATAAATTAAAAAACACTTTTAAAAAATCTATATAATCAGCATCCTAAACTGGTCATAGAATTTTATTTAACTGACTATTTCATTCTGTTATGTTTCAAGTTGACCATTTGTCTTAAAAAAAATAAGAAACTACTAAGGATCAATATATCACTTTAAGTAGAGTAACGGCCAACAGATATCAGTGCCATATGTATGGTGGTGCACTAATCACTGGCCAACACTACTCACTGAACCAATACCTACTGAAAATAACACACCTATCTTTAAAAAAAAAATTTTTAACACATACATATTTCTTAAGAGATAACTTGCCTGTTCTGAAAAGGGCCTAGGGGCTTCTCTTCGTTCTCTAGTTAATCTCCAAGGAGTTATAATTTCATAAGAAGAGAGATGTGAGGTCTGTTGAAAACCTACAGAAAAGGGAAAAACAAATATTATATAACAAATGAACCTGAAAAATTAAATGGTACCAAAATGTAATGGAAATCAAAAGCTTTATGTCCAAATCACAAAAAAAATCACGTGACCTTCACATATATACCTGTGTGTGTATGTGTGTATATATACACCATATAATTTTATACAAAAAATAGCAATATACCTGATAAGTATGAAGGGGAAAAATATATTCCCTAAAAAATGATGTAAGTCTTCACAGTGCATACACAGCAATAATTTTCAAACAATTGTTTGCTATTAACTCTTTTTCTTAGAAGAAATCTTAAGGTATAGACACAAGAAAAAAAAAAGTGCTTTGGTGGGAAAATAGAAGGAAAGCATCTGGAGCCTAGCCCATTCACTCATCTCCCATTTTCCACCTTCATCCAACACAAATGAAATCCCGAGACAGTATTGGAATACCTATGAAACAGACCAGGACAATTAGAGGGAAAAGTTGCTTTCAATGTCTGATGGATTAACTCTAATAAATATACACTTAACAATGCAGCAATTATCTCAAATGAAATTACTGCCACAAATCTGTCCTAAAAACTAAAACTTGTGATAAAATTTATTAACAGTGAAGAACTCAAAACCATCATGCAGCCTTACTCCCAATTCCAATCCTGTTCAGTTTACTGCACAGTAGAATCATATCTAAGTGGAGGTTGGGTTCTAAAGTCATCACTTGAGAAAAAATTGAGTATAACCAAAATTTCCCAAATTCCTTAGAAGACTTCTCTTACTGGAGTCTGAAACAAAGTCTCTCAATACATCCAACATAATATCTGATGGCATGTCAATTTTTTTCAGTGAATTTAATGAAGTAGATGGTTACACCTAAGGACCATGGATGAAAATTCCTTGTCTCTGTATGTTCATATGTACCTAAACCACATCCAGTATGAGGAGGCTTCAGTCTAGCATATACAAACAGGAAGACTAATGCAAGAATAGTCACATTCTTCACTCAGTAGATCAATGTATGAAACAATTTCATTAAGTGGAATTTCTTCAACAAATGCCCAAAAAGGGGGGGTGGAAGGGTGAAAGAGCCTTATAATTTAAAGAGCCTTATAGGGGCACCTGGGTGACTCAGTTGGTTAAGGGTCTGACTTCGGCTCAGGTCATGATCTCATGGTTCATGAGTTCGAGCCCTGCATCAGGCTCTGTGCTGACAGCTCAGAGCCTGGAGCCTGTTTCAGATTCTGTGTCTCCCTCTCTCTCTGCCCCTCCCCTGTTCATGCTCTGTCTCTCTCTGTCTCAAAAATAAATAAACGTTAAAAAAAAAATTTTTTTTTAGTAAAAAAAAATAAAGTACTAATTATCTAGCATCTCCCAAAGCTCCTTCCTTTTCATCAGCCTTACTAACCCCACACCTTAGAAAGAAGACTACAATTCCTTCTTACCTGGTCTCCCTACTCCCACTCTCTTCCTTGAATCCAACCTGTGTGTTCATTTACCCATTAATTGTTTATGTCCCTCAGATTTCTCAAATACAAATGAAAATGAAGTATTTATAGCTTTCTCCAAGATAACACTGTATATACAAATGTCTATAACCTTGTCTAGTTTGAGATTTTAAAAGATACAACAGAAAAACAAATTGTATTCTATCCAATACAATACATATAATACTAACAGTTTTCAAACTCTTTACCCATCTTTAAACACCTTATGTCTTTATAATATGATATACTATCTAAATGTGGATTCAAGCCATTACATAAAAACACCAGAAATGGATTCCAATACTCACAAAAGCAACCATGAGCTTATCCAAGGCATATTTATAACATACTATGATAAAATATCATTCAGATATTTGGAGTTATTAATTGGGAACCATGACAAAAGAAATCCATGGCCTTAATACATGCCGGCTTCAAATCACTAGCTAGAAACATCCTTAATCCCATCCACGTTAATTGAGGTACAGGACTACTTCCTCACCCAGAATAAACCTTTCAATGACTTCTGGGTTTTTTTTTTAATTCCTAAAAATACAAGTTTCAATATTATCCTTAATAATTTCACTCTGGATCATGTTAATCTGTTCAACTACTAGGACAGTCAGTCACTCTAGAAGTGGTATTGTTAACAGAACCAGACCCTTGTGCTCTCTAGCCAACAGAAACTGACAAGGGGGGAGGCGGGGAGCCTGGGTGGCTCAATCTGACTCTTGGTTTCGGCTCAGGTCAAGATCTCACAGTTCATGGGATGGAGCCTCATATCGGACTCTGTGCTGACAGCATGGAGCCTGCTTGGGATTCTCTCTCTCCTTCTCTCTCTGCCCCTCTCACTCTCTCTTAAAATAAATAAATAAACATTAAAAAAAAGAAGAAGAAAGAAATTGACAAGAGGCCGAACAGGAGTTTCAAGCAAGGCTTTTATCAGGGGCTTCTGCAGGAGCAAAAGGCAGGGAACACAAGGCAAAGTATCCTTGGGCTAGCTCCCTGAAAAATGTCCAGGGAAAGTTTTTAAAGGGGCTGAGGCAGGAAAGAGGTGACATCTTAGCACATAGGGGCAGGAAAATACAGAAAGTTGGGCCCACAGGTAGTTGACAGACCATACTTCATACATGGTATGTTTCATTTGCATGTTAAGTTAAATTTTTAGCATTACATTGAGGAGAAAAGTCAGTGACAGGTCAGAGCTAGGTCCACTTGGCTCTAACTGGCCTGGTGTTTACAGGAGCACACAGGCTGTAAATTGGGTCCTGGAGCTTGTTACAAGCTTGTGGCTTTTGACTTCCTGATCACATGCAGCCACCTGCAAGCTGGACTAGAGAAATGGGTTATTGCCATTGGTGCTCTGAGAGGGTTCTGAGTTTGTCTGCAAGTTTCAGTGGCACGAACAGTCGGCAGGAATAAAATTATTTTAGTGAGTAAAATAAATTAGAAGCTCTGTGTGACAAAAAGTAAATCATTGTGTACATTTATTTGCAACTTCCTCTGACTCTAGAATGATTTCAAAATAAAACCTTTTGAAAGTAAATCGTTACAGGCAAGAATACATATGCTAAGAGGCTCAGGCAACTGTTAAACTAGAAGCTAAACAATATGCAACTGAAGTTTTCTCATTACAACTCAGAAGAAACATAACAGAGAAAAAGAAACATCTCAGAACTACAAATGGGCAGGCAGATAATTTAAAGAGCTTTCAATTTCAAACAGGTTAAATGACTTTAAAATGTCATACAGCTAGCTTCAGGCCAGGTCTGAAACTATGATCTTCTACCAAGACTGTTAGCAAAGAATAACAATCCAGTATAGGAAAGTAACATTCTTTCTGTCCTTTTCATTTTAAAATATAATTCTTGATAGGAAAAAAAACAAAAAAACAGCACCACAATTATCCTTTATTTTTAATAAGACTTTCAAAATTTTAGCAACCAAAAAAAACTTCTGTATGTGGAGCCATTATTCCAATACTGACTTCTTGGTTTTAAAATCCAAGGATCTTTCTGAGTCCCATAAGGAGTTCCAGAACATCATAAGAAATTGCACATATTTTTTCCCAAATTCCTTTCTCTCTTTTTTTTTTTTTTAATTCCAAATAGAGGCAACCTTCTCAGGGTTGCCAATATGCCAAAACAATATGTTCCCCATGTTACTATAAAGTAAGTATATGCACATTATTTGTATAAAGCTTCAACCTCATCACTGCTGACATTTGGGACCAGAAAATTCACTGCTGTGGGGGGCTGCCTTGTGCAATGTAGGATGTTTAGTAGCATTCATGGCCTCTACCCACCAGATGCCAGAAGAACCAACAGTGTGACAGCTAAAAATATCCCCCACATGCTTTCTGTGGGCAAAACTACCCCCAGTTGAAAATCACTGGTATAAAGATATAGTTCACAATGAAAATACAAACCTCAATACAATCAACTAGATGGAGAATACAAATTTGTTATTTTAGAATTTGACAAATAAGCACACTGTCAAAAACCACATTACCGGGAAACATGGGCTAGAGACAAAAATAAGAGCTGAAACATGAAACTTAAAGAGTCTTAAACTTAGTGAAAGAAAAGAAAGGATGTTAGTTGCACTTTTCTTCCTCTAACTCCTTAGATCTTTCTATGAACTCTGTTTTGGAGAAAGTCTATGTTTCATAATAGTAACTGTAGTAGAGGGCAACAAGTTAAAAGAATTGTACTTAATTGCAAAGCAAACAAACATGGGCTTTTCTCCTTTCCTTCCTGCCTATTATACAAACAAACAGTCACCTTTAAGTATTTTCACTGTAGAAGATAAACCCAAGTGCCACATATAGTACAAACAAAATAATTCTGTTGCCCAAATTATTTCTTGAAGAGAAATTATTGTAATTAGATCCATAAAACGCTGTTATTTTGAGCCACATATTTCCATCTCATTCAAAAGGTCAATCCCAAGTGTGTATATATATATGATATATATCATATATTAATAACTATATTTTAAAAATTATAATTGCCACTGCTATGTCCTACCTTTTTACATTTTTTGAGTGTTGTAATTTCTTTCCACATTTACTTGTCTTCACATTTAAAAATAAACAGGGGCACCTGGGTGGCTCAGTCGGTTAACTGTGCAACTCTTGGTTTTGGCTCAGGTCATGATCTCATGGTTTGTAAGTTCCAGCCCCGCAATGGGCTCTGTGCTGACTGTGCAGAGCCTGCTTGGTATTCTCTCTCCCCTTCTCTTTCTGCCCCTCCTGCTCACTCACTCTCTCTCTCTCTCAAAATAAATAAACTTAAAAAAAAAAAATCTTAAAAAAAAAAATGCCCCTTTGGGAAAACCACCAACCACTTATAAGATTTAATGCCCTCAAGAACTTAAGTTCCTCTAGCAAGGAATTTAAGTTTTTTGAGACAAAGAATGATATATCTAGTAAGGATGATAATCTTATTGATCATATGTTTCCTACCCTGCTACAGGGTTGAGTAAACGACTTTTTACCTTTATATCTATACATACATAGATTTCTTAATTGTTAATTATCATCTACAACCTGAATTATGCTTTATTTTCTTTTTTTTTTTTTTTTTATTTTATTTTTTTTTTATTTTTGGGACAGAGAGAGACAGAGCATGAACGGGGGAGGGGCAGAGAGAGAGGGAGACACAGAATCGGAAACAGGCTCCAGGCTCCGAGCCATCAGCCCAGAGCCTGACGCGGGGCTCGAACTCACGGACCGCGAGATCGTGACCTGGCTGAAGTCGGACGCTTAACCGACTGCGCCACCCAGGCGCCCCTATGTTTTATTTTCAAGATTAACATCTTTTATATCAATTTTCTAAAAATCCACATGGTCCACATATTTGTCATTTTAGGGGCAATGCTATATTTCTTTTTTTTTTTTTATGAAATTTATTGTCAAATTGGTTTCCATACAACACCCAGTGCTCCTCCCAATAGGTGCCCTCCTGAATACCCATCACCCACCCTCCCCTCCCTCCCACCCCCATCAACCCTCAGATTGTTCTCAGGTTTTAAGAGTCTCTTATGGTTTGCCTCCCTCCCTAACTTTTTTTTTCCTTCCCCTCCCCCATGGTCTTCTGTTAAGTTTCTCAGGATCCACATAAGAGGGAAAACATATGGTATCTGTCTTTCTCTGTATGGCTTATTTCACTTAGCATCACACTCTCCAGTTCCATCCACGTTGCTACAAAGGGCCATATTTCATTCTTTCTCATTGCCACGTAGTACTCCATTGTGTATATAAACCACAATTTCTTTATCCATTCATCAGTTGATGGACATTTAGGCTCTTTCCATAATTTGGCTATTGTTGAGAGTGCTGCTATAAACATTGGGGTACAAGTGCGCCTATGCATCAGTACTCCTGTGTCCCTGGGGTAAATTCCTAGCAGTGCTATTGCTGGGTCATAGGGTAGGTCTATTTTTAATTTTCTGAGGAACATCCACACTGCTTTCCAGAGCGGCTGCACCAATTTGCATTCCCACCAACAGTGCAAGAGGGTTCCCGTTTCTCCACATCCTCTCCAGCATCTATAGTCTCCTGATTTGTTCATTTTAGCCACTCTACCGGTGTGGGGTGGTATCTCAGTGTGGTTTTGATTGGTATTTCCCTGATGAGGAGTGACGTTGAGCATCTTTTCATGTGGGCAATGCTTATATTTCATTGAATGGTTGTACTGTACACTGCTTAGCCACCCTCTCAGGTAGCTGGGATCAGAGCTTCTATTCACAACAGGATTCCAATGTGTCAATGAAGCCAATGGAACAGGCTCTCCAGGGGTCTACTTGCACGAGGGTTTTAAGGAGCTACAAAAAGGAAAGGGGGGAAACCTCCTAAAATGAGTAAAAACCTCATTAAAAGAGAAATGTGTCAATGGGAAAAAGGCATTTCCCTTATTGGGAGTGGATTTTGTCCTACAGTATGACAAATGTCTGGCAGTGGCATTGCTTACTTATAAACTAAAATACTCTAATCCTTAAGATAAATATAAACAAATACAAAAACAACTGCAGATTTAAAAACTAACCAAATTGGGGCACCTGGGTGCCTCAGTTGGTTAAACGTCTGACATCAGCTCAGGTCATGACCTCGAGGTTCGTGGGTTCGAGCCCCGCATCGGGCTCTGTGCTGACAGCTCAGAGCCTGGAACCTGCTTCGGATTCTGTGTCTCCCCCTCTCTCTGCCACTCCCCGGCTCATGCTCTGTGTCTTTCTGTCTCTCAATAATAAATAAATGTTTAAAAAAATTTTTAAACCTGACCAAGTTAAGTGAACTTCTCAGGTTTCCTAACTCGCTCTTAAAAGGTCTGATTCAAGCAGTATCTCATGCAGGATCACTTCAGAAAAATGACTAGACTAAAATAACAATGCCACAAAATGTAAAAGAAACTAGAATAATCTCTCAATATACAAACAAGACCATACAATTAGATTTATTTATGAGGCAGTCCTATAGCACTGACTCTATGGCATAACTCCAAAATTCTGAGATATACTACGTATCAAAGGGGGAGAAAAATACCATGAGGCTATAGTTATGTCATGTATCAGTGCTTGTGCATATTCCAAGAAAAAGCTTTCAATTACTTAGGGCTTGCATATTTGGGGAAATTTTCTAATAAACCAGGATTTTTAACAAAAAGCAGATATAAAGCCAACTTTGGTAAGATAAAATTCAAAATTCTTTTTGAAAACTATTTTGAACCCGGCAACTTGTTTTGTATATATTTTAATTATAAGAGTTTTATTTTTTACTTAAAGTTGGAAAATCAGACTATCTTTAAATTTAGAAGACTGCATTCTCCGATACAGCAAAAACACAAAGATATCAAATTCAAATAATTTGCTGGCACCCAAAAACAAAATGAGTATGGACTTAAGCTCTTACTACATAGTTCGTTTTATAGTGATTCACCATGAGTAAGCTTTAAAACTCAACGTCTTTAGAATGCTAGTCTTAAAAAAAAAAAAAAATTCTAGGGTCTGCATCATAACTACTACCTTAAAAGAGAAAATCAGAAAAGGTTTCACACCCAGTTCCCTTTGTTATTTTTTCACAATGATACAAAGTTACCTTTGTCAGCCTCAGTTTTGTTTTTTTTTTTTTAAGTTTACTGTAAGTGTCAGCCCTTTGGAATTTATACTGCATTTCCTCATTGACACGTTACAAATGATCCTACCAAAGCCTGTTTAGCTTTTAGTGTTACTAATGTGTGGGTGGTACTTACTGAGTCCTCAAATTCTTCATTAGCAGAAAATGTTTCAGTGCATGTTTTAAACATCCTGTATTGCAAAAATTTAGTCAGCTGATTTTGGAAGAACATTCCCCTAGGGAAACATGAGTTGACTCACTGCACACTATTACAAAGGCCTCTCAAATGGTCTCTCACAGCCTCCAGTCTCTCCCTCCTATATTCTGTCCTCTACTGCCTTTGCCAGTTATCTTAATCACAAATCTAGTTATGTCACACCCATATTTGAAACCCTTCTTGCCCAAAGAACTTCTTGGTAAAGTCCAAACCTCTTAGCATGAATAGAAGGCGCTCTCCAACTGGTACTAACTTATCTTAGTTTCTTCCTAGCCTCCCTTTCATGTAGACTGCCTGCAGACATTCTCATCATTCCCTAACAAGTCATGTTCTTTCATCCTTCCATATTCTTGTAAAAAGTTTTTTCCTCTTAGAATGAACTCATATCCTTTTCCTTGAACATTCCCTAATGTACATGAGTTCAAATACCACTTACACTATAAAACCTCCCCCGAGATTTTATATATCGCCCAGAAAGTCTTAGCACATTTACTCACCTTTGTCCCTCCATAAGCATTAAGCATTTTGTTCATAGGAGCTCGATAAATGTTGACTAAATTTTGAAAGTATACCCATGCTTAAATGAAGGGACTGGCCATAAATTGTTAAAGCCACAGTTAAAAGCCATAAGGGTATTCCATTCATCCATATGCAGGTATGCAATAATACATACATTAATATTGGAGCACCTGGGTGGCTAAGTTTGTTAAGTATCCAACTCTTGATTTTGGTTCAGGTCATGATCTCACCGTTCATGGGATCAAGCACCACGCTGGACTCCAGGCTGACAGCTGATAGAGCCTGCTTGGGATTCCCTCTCCCTCTCCCTCTGCCCCTCCTCTGCTCACATGGGTGCACATGTGCTCACGCTCTCGCCCATGCTCTCTCTCTCAAAATAAATAAATAAACATATACTATATATAAATAAACATATACTATATATAGTCCTATTTACATTTGCAAACACTGAAAATCATGGATTACTAAAACTCCAGATAAGTAATATACTACACCTTACCTACTGATAAATGTTAACCATCTAAGAAAAGCACAGCAGAAACAGTCTTAACCAAAAAAGATATGGTGTCTTCCCATTCAATAAAGTTTTAGTATTTAGAGCTTCAAAATTCCAACAATGGGGCAAATTTACTTAATTGGGAAAAAAAAAGTAAGAAAAAAATTTAATTAATTTCCTGAAGGTCAGCAGTCCTACATTGAAATCTTCTATCATCACCTTTGCACAACTCTCAAGGCAACGATTCAGTAAAAACCCTCATTCTCCATACTTTAGGGCTAATAAAGGAAATACAGCCATGCAAACAATAATTTAACGCAAGAGCCAAAATAAACAAAGAAGTTGTTTCCAGAAACAAGCTAGAGTGTTAGCAATTTGTTTCCACTATGTCTGGGCATCTCCAGTATAAATACCTTACATATTCAAGGGAAGTTTCACAATTCAAAGGCGATCTCACATAAATGATTGAATTCTTACGGTAATCCCGTGAGTTAAGCAGAGCAGGGATTATTTTTACGGATTTAAGACATTATGAACCCAGTAAAACCACAGATAAAAGACTGTTTGGCTATACAAACACAGCACCTCGCTTCCAAAAAGAAGTACTCTTTGCTACAGCAACAAAATGGCCCAAGACAAATGGGCGACCCCCCTTTATTCCATCACTAAATTTAGCTCTGTGAACCTACAAGGGACTCCGCTATTAAAAAGAACGTCAAAATTTCAAATTATGATAACCTGGAGCAAAAGTTCCATCTCCCAGTCTATTTCCGAGTGACATTAACTCTACAAGCAAAACGAAGCTCCATTTCTCAAAGCAGTTCAAACAAGAACACACCCTCGGCGCGCACTCAGACTCCAAAGCTTTCAGCCGACTCCCTGAGATCAGAGTAGGTCCCAGAGAAGTCCCAAGAGAGTCTGGGGGACCCAGTTATGACGAGATGGGGGTGGGGCGCAATGCAAAAAGCTCCGCCGACCAGGAGACGGAGGAAGAGGAACCAGGCAGGAGAATACTGACAAGAAGGGTCTGGGGCGCCAGACCCCGAGCTTCGGGTCTGAGCACTGTCCACACACAAGCAGGAGTGGCTCCGCCTCCCGACCCCAGGTCCAGTCCCCAGCCAGGCCCCTCTGCTCCCAGACACCACAGGGTAACTCCGAGCGTCCCAGCCCTAGAAACAGAAATCTCAGAGGTCCCTGGGAGAAGGGGGGGGGGGGGGGGGGGGGGGCGCGGACACCCACCTGGCCGAGCCCCACCGAGGACTGGGCCCACCAAGCCAAACAACAGCAGCCACCGGAAGCGGAGGACCCCAAAGGGTGAGCCCGCACCCGATCCCATCGCGGCAGATTCCGCAGGTTCCACTCAACACTCGGTCACTTCTGCCTCAGCGTGCTCCATCATTTCCCAACCCAGACGGGGCCCCAGAGCTGGCCGAGATGCGCGCGCCTGGAACGAGCACGCGCTCGGCACTGACGCAACTTGGCTCCAGTCCGAGCTCGCTCCCGGCATCGCGCTCGCTACGCTGACGTAAAGAAAAATCCAGTCGCCGGCGGGAGAAGGGGATTTCTGTCCCAGCCGCTAAAACCCTCACTAGCCTACCCCGCCCATTCACACTAACTGCCCCGCCCACTACCATTTATGCCCCTCCCCCTCCGCTTCCAGGCCCGCCTACTTTGGGCGTAGAAGGACCTAATTGGAGGAAGTACCCGGAGGTGGAGCGCAAGACCCAGAAGCGGAATTGAGGAAAAGCGAAGGGCAGCCCCGCCCGCTGCGCAGCCTTTTCTGATTGGTTTGCGGGCATTGGGCGGAGCACACCCATTGGCTGTTTGGTGGCGAGGAGTGGGGCTACGCGCGGAGAGGCCTGACCTGGCAGGACTACCTTGGGTCGGCTGTGCTGGTCGAGCTTTGCTGTTGAGGTCGGGTCTCTTCCACTGGGCCCGGGAAGATGGTGCTGGGTGGTTGCCCGGTGAGTTACTTACTTCTGTGCGGCCAGGCGGCTTTGCTGCTGGGGAATCTACTTCTGCTTCACTGTGTCTCTCGGAGCCACTCACAGAACGCTACCGCCGAGCCCGAGCTCACATCCGCTGGCGCCGCCCACCCAGAGGGCTCCGCCGGCGCTCCGAGCTGGGAATATGGCGACCCCCAGTCTCCAGTCATCCTTTGCTCTTACCTGTAAGCTACCGAGTCGTCGAGGTGGAGATGGGGCCAGGGATATATGGGTGTTGGGGTTGGGGGGGAAGGGAGGCTGCTTTTTTTTTCAGACCCTCTTCACCTGAGGACCTGATGGTCAACACGCGGGAGGTAAATACCATGACAGGTTTCTCACTCCTCTCACCCGTGCAGGGGAAAACCTTGGGTGTCAGTGGCAGATCCTTTGGGATCCCGAAAAAGGAAAACTAGCAAGGAGTGACCTCATATAACCTCCGGAAGAAGGGTACGAGGTTGTGCCTTCTCTATCCTGCTCCCTTTAACTGAAGGAGAATCCGTCGTATGTGCTGGTACTGAGGCACAAATGGAGTAAATTACTTATCCTTGCCTACAAGGCACTTTCTTTTTTTAAAAAGCAATATCCTGTTGCAGAACCAAGTTTTTAACATCTCTTTTTAGTCCATAAGAAAAGGCGTTTGGGAAATGCAAAAGAGAACTGGGAATCCTTTGGCTTCAATTTTGCTCCCATAGCCTTGTGGCTCTTTGCCTAGGGAAGAGGAAGCCTTGGGAGAAGTAGAATCCATGTAGAAATCAACCAGAAACACTCCCTTTCCCCCAGTTAAAGGATGGCTGTTTGACCTGCTGTTCTTCAGTCTGATTGACAGCAACTCTTGGGTACAGTCAGAATGAAATTAAACCCTAGAAAACTTGAAGCAATGTCTCTTGCTTGTTTTGTTTATATATACATAAACAGCCATTTGCAAAAACCATATGAGATGGTGATCATGATCTTACTGGTGATTTACAGACCTGATGAATTTATAGAATGTGACGACCCAGTGGATCATGTTGGAAATGCAACTGCATCCCAGGAACTCGGTTATGGTTGTCTCAAGGTGGGTTTTTATTTTGTTTTATAAGCAAACTCTTCCATAGAGAAATAGTACTAGGTAAATGCTGTTATAATAAAAGTATAGGGGTATGAAGTTACCTTTTTGTAGACTCTATTAGAATGACTTACTGGAAATTTCCATCATGGCCAGGGTCATTAACTGAACATGACATGTCACTTCCTCAGGAAGAAGCAGTGTCTGTGCCAAAACTACCCAGGTGCACAGACTAACCTGTCTTTGATTCTTTGGGCCATTGAGATTGACTGATAGAAAGCTATTATGTAACCTCCTCATTATCTTTCAAGTGTGCACTTGGCTGAAAGAGCAAAAGAAAGGTTTATGCACTTTCTAAAACCAATAATGGATTGAGCTGTATCTTTATTACACATGCATTTGGGGCAGTGATCGTTTTTTTCACCAGGCAAGCAGTTGCCATCTACTTCCTGTTTTCTTAGGAAATAGATGGGGTCTATCAGTATATGCCTTTGTAGGAGGTTATAGTATTCAAGGAGAGGCCTTTGGTAACAGTGGCCTCTTGATGGAAAAAAGCCATTCATTTCCATTAATAACATCCAACTTAGTGTCCCCAAAACCAGTCAAGTTCATGTACCTTCCCCTCGTATTATGCAGCATAATGCAAGTCAAGATTCAATCAGGTATAAGAGTTATGGGAAAACATTGTTTATACTAAATCGGAGACAAAGGAATAAACCTGAAAGTAGCAAGACCAAAAACGCAACTCTTACTGCAATCATGTGTAAAGAAGTATTTTCAATACAATGAGATCTTGTTCTATTGATAATTATCAATGAAGGTTTGAGTTAGCATTATATAGAGATCACTTACTTTTGCCCATTTTAATTAAAAACCGAGTTGATCCCGTGAAGGCACTCAAACTGCTACTTTCCCCAGAAGTCCTAGAGAACCAGTACTCAGGCACCTGAATCCCAGGGAAGGTATGATTTCCAAGTCCCTTCCCTTTGAGGATGCTCCAATGAAAACTAGTGAAGTACTTAATAAGGTGCCAGGGGAGAACGTACAGCTGTGCTTTCTCTACTAGAGTTTAGTTACATAAATGGTAACAGGTCCTGTTCTGAAATTTTTTTGCTGTAATTTAAACTAATAAAAAAATGTACTGTAGATATTTGATAATCACACATTCATGACCTAAATAGAATTCTGAGTCAGCTGATATTCTAAGTTTTTTCCTAATTATGTTCATTTATAATATATAAAGCAGACTTCTAATACACATTGACTTTTTAAATACCCATTTCCAAACGCTCCAGAATATGTTCTTTTTCCTGTAAATATAGGATAATTAAAGCATTGTGTCCATCTGTTCTAAATGGCATTTAATGAAACTGATTGTAAAGGTTTTTACTATATTATTAAAGAAGCCAGTCACAAAGAAGAAGAAAAAAAGTTTACTTAAAACAATGCACAATTAGGGTGGAATAGTTTAAAATCCCCTTGAATCACTAAATTCCTTGCTCTTGAACACAGCTTTACCCCAACTTTGTTAGTATAATTATTGTGCTGAGTCACCTTTTATTAATGAATATAAAGATATATTTTGTATTTACTTGCTTTGGTGAATTTGGATTGTTTGTTTTGGTTGTTATGGCACAGTTTGGTGGTCAGGCCTACAGTGACGTGGAACACACTTCAGTCCAGTGCCGGGCCCTAGATGGGATTGAATGTGCCAGTCCTAGGACTTTCCTACGAGAGAATAAACCTTGTATAAAGTAAGTGTTACTTTGAATGGTTTGGTTGGTAATTAGAGGTACAGATGTTTTTCTTGTCATCTCTTGATGTGACTTTTTCTTTTAAGTGTTAAATGGGGCACCTGGGTGGCTCAGTCAGTTAAGCGTCTGACATCCGACATCGGCTCAGGTCAGTGATCTCACGGTTTGTGAGTTCAAGCCCTGCATCAGACTCTGTGCTGACAGCTCGGAGCCTGGAGCCTGCTTTGGATTCTGTGTCTCCCTCTCTCTGCCCCTTTTCCACTCGCTCTGTCTCAGAAATAAGTAAAACATTTTTTAAAAAGTGTTAATTAGGGGCACCTGGGTGGCTCAGTTGGTTGAGCGCCCAACTTCGGCTCGGGTCATGATCTCACAGCCCATGAGTTTGAGCCCCCACATCGGCCTCTGTGCTGACAGCTCAGAGCCTGGAGCCTGCTTTGGATTCTGTGTCTCCCTCTCTCTCTGCCCCTCCCCCACTCGCATTCTATCTCTGTCTCTCTCAAAAATAAATAAATATTAAAAAAAAAATTTTTTTTAAGTGTTAAAGGGGCAACATGATTACTACTGTGCATAATCCATGGACAGGGGCAATGTGGTTATAAACAGAGAGGACCCTGGACCAGAGGCCAGAAGTTTTAAATGTCTCTTTCATCAACTAGCCAAGTGCCTTTGGATGCCCAGAGACTAAATCCCTCCCTAACCTACAGAATAAAGAAGTTGGACCAGATGATCTAGTGCCAAAATTCTTATGATAGGTATAAATCCTGTGAAAATAGCCTTAGTATTTCAGGAGTAAAGGTTTTATTATGAAAAGTGTGGGTTTCTCTCCTTGAAATAAGTTTATCTTAAAGAATTAGGGTCATTTCTGTAAATTTTGCTTGAAGGCACAGAATGTACAACATTTTCTAATGAAGAGTCTGTGATATTTAGTGATATTAGGGCAACTGCAATTGAGTGTCATTGCAGTATGTAAGACCCAAGTCCTTATTGAAGAAACCTCACTTTTAGTTGCCACAAAACAGCAGAAGGGTATACGGAGATCAGTATTCACCTGATGAAACACGACAGCACTTCCTTAGAGAACTGTATTCAGAAATGCAGCCTCAGGAGCCTGCCTGTGTCAGGGAAGGATGCGGGCCCAGACTCCCCTCTACCAGACTGTCTACAGAGCAAATGTGCTTCACTGTTTCTTGTCTAATCCAAATCCATATTTGTTCCTATAGGTCCCGGGTAGTGCTCTTTTACAACACTAGACCAACTAGAGATTTTCTTCGGGGGGGGGGGGGGGGGGTGGAGAGGTATATCCGAGGCTACAGAGGAACTGCTACACTATCTCTTCACTTATGTTAAGTTCGTTAATCATTAAATGTTTTAATTTTCATGTGGTAAACATCTTCCTTTTCATTCCTTCTGTCTAGATATACTGGACACTACTTCATAACCACTTTACTGTACTCTTTCTTCCTGGGATGTTTTGGAGTGGATCGTTTCTGTCTGGGACACACTGGCACAGCAGTAGGGAAGCTGTTGACACTTGGGGGACTTGGGATTTGGTGGTTTGTTGACCTTATTTTGCTTATTACTGGAGGGCTGATGCCAAGTGATGGCAGCAATTGGTGCACTGTTTACTAAAAAGAGCAACTGTCATGGCCCAGAGAGGCACGTCTTCTGAATTCATCTCTCCAGGCTCAAAACTCTTCCTTGATGCCAGACCTGACCATTACTTTCCCTCTTTGGAGGGAATGGGTTTGGCTAGGAAGGTTTCTCTGGACTCCGGGTTTTCAACCCAAATTTTACCTTGCAGACTAGAAATGACAAACCAACAGTGTTTGGGAATCAAGTGTGTACCTTTCCTCATGTACAAAATATAAAGGATAGTGACTAACTTATAAGCTGCAGAGGGGTTTGCGTGCTCTTTATTTCTGTACATTGCTGTATCTTTAATACTTTGGAGCAAGTGGACCCAACAAGATGAGCAAATGAACCTTGTGCCTTTTGTGACCCTAAATCTTCATGCAGAAGAGATCTGAAGCTGAACCGTGAAAATCTTCAGCAGAAGTAAAATGGCTATGGATTTTAATACACACTGAAATTCTGACTTTCTTAATTTAAATTGCAGAATAAATTTTGCCAACCTGGAATGCTGTTTGGTACTTTCAGTAGGTAGAATGAGACTCAAAATTCTGTTTGTTTTGCCAAAAGCTAGGCATTTAAAATGAACCACTCCGTTAATAATCCTACTGTTAACATCACTATTTTGCCCCAGAGGCAGTATATACAGTACAATAATTTCTTCATTTCAATTATATTTTGAAAGCCCAACAATATCAGTCATGTCTGGGTTAAGCTATCCTCTTGGCTATCCTATCCAAAAATTAGTTATTCACTAGTTTAGAGAGCCTACGTTTTAGGCTGGTAAAAAACATATCATACACCTAACTGTAAAACTATTCTTCACAATTATGTAAGATAAGGTGAAAGAAAAACAGATGCTTAAAGGACAGAATTACTAAGTACTGGGTAGAGTTAGGATGTGATTTATGGGGACAAAGAGAAACTGAACACATTCTGTCAAAATAAGTGTGGTTCCAGAAGCTCTCACTGTGGGCTATAGTAGTCAGTAGGGAAAGAGACAACCAGGCTTTTGCATTCCCAAATCACTGGGAATAAAAGGAAATGTTCTGAATTATAAGTGGTTTTAAAAGCTTAGTTCCCATCCTTTGCAATTTAAGTTGAAAAGAACTGCTAACTATAAAGTAAAAGGAGGACTTTGTGGACAAACTAAGAGCCTGATATTCAGGATAAATTCTAGAAACAATCAAGGTAGAAGTACTCAAAGTTTAGTCCCATAATAGTTGACTTAAAGACCAAGAATCACAGTTTAAAAAAACTCTGGATATGTTCCATCATTATGAATCAGCTTTTCTAAAAGTTTCAGCTTTATTATCCCTGATAAATATGCTCACTGTACTTCTATTCTTAAATGGTAGCAACTGTGAAAAATTAAAACAGATTATTGTCTTGAAAGTTCTGTGCCACATTGACCTTAACCTTGTTGTCTACAATAGTAATAATTGGTAGATTCTTATTCATAGTCTCTATACTATAAGTATATAGTATTTTTTAAATTGTTGTAGGTCACAAAGAAACTAGACCCCCTCCCCAGGAAAAAAAGCACATAAACATAAAATTCTGCATAGAATTTAAGGAGACACTGTATTAAAAAAAATAACTACTAAGAGAAATCTGGAAAACAAACTAAAATTAAAATCTTACCAAAAATAAGATACTACTCTAAGCCACAAGTCCTGCCTCATCTCACACTTTTAAAAAAAAATCTCAGGATATTCACAAACCCCCACCAAAAGCTACTTTCTTTAAAAACAACACTTTGGCAACTTTCAGAGTCAAAATCATTAATGTTGCCAGGAGGATGAGCTTGGGTAAAAAGGTAAAAATCTGTAAGTTATTGAAGTATCAGTCTTATAAAAGAAGCCCTTGTCACAGTCAGAAAAGCTTTTGGAGACCACTGTCAGGGTGATCATGAGAATCTTTAATATTTCTCTGTGACACTCTGCAGTTGCCAGTGTCAGTTTGACTTGCAAATGATGCCCATCCTCTGCATCTATAAACCCTGGCCAAATATGATACAACCTGAAAAACTGGGAAAAGGAGTATTATTAACAATTGGATTTCCTTTGCACTCTGGATTCAGGTTGTTTCTTCATATTTGGTGTGTGTGTGGATGTTTGTGTTATATCCAGTTTGTAGCTATAGAGAAGTTTTAAAGTCCTAAAGCAGCCTTCTGTCAAGGTTAAATTAGAAACTGTGCCTGTCTTTCAGTTGTTTCTTTGTTTAAATAAAATGTTATCAGTTCTCAGACTTCTTGGTACCATGTCCTTCACTTGCTTTAGTAAGGCTTCTTAGCAACCAACAGTAGAGCACCCCAACCAAAAGGTCCCTGAATGTATTTGTGTTTTAAAGCATTCGTTTTTCTTTATAAGAAAGAGAACCTAAAACTTGCCATCTTTGGTACATCTTCAATACAAACCAGGTAATATAGCTTTGGTTTTGTTAGATAATTTCTCTTTAAGGCAAGATATTTAATTGATTATTTCAGGTGTGACTGTCAGGATCAGAGTTTGACTTCCCCGACGAACCATCATGGAAAGGGAATCACTGTCCTTAACAGCTTGAGTAACATCAGTTGTGGTGGTAACAGGTTGCCCATTTATGCTGACAATTACATCGTGGTCTCTCAACCCAGAGCTGGGGGGGAGGGGGGGGGTGGAGAAAAGAACCATGAAACTAAGTTTTGCTTGTCCCCATCCAGAATTTAATGTCATCTCTTGGCATTATTTTGCTGTCATTAAACATACAACCAGGAAACCAGAAATAGCCTCATTCCTTCCAAATATGAGGACTATCCTAAGATAGTCCTGGGGACAACAGTCTTACTTACCTTTATAAAGTCAATACTCTAACAATCATGTAAAAAGTTTACTCCTCCCGTATATTGGATTTGGTTTGGAATAAGGAATTTAGCTTTTGGTTTTTATCATTCTCTGACCTCTGTAAACCTCAAGCAAAGACGAAGCAATATATTTCCAAGCAATATACATTTTTCCCCAGACAGTTGTACTCTATCAGTTTGGTTTTGACAGCCCACTTGTCCCATCTTCACCCATGGTTGTGGAAGTAGAGACTATGCTGAGCTGCATGGTGGCTCTGCTTCCAGTTAGTCAAAAACCAGTCACCCCTCCAAGTCTAAATATTTAAGGCTCTGGTTGTAGGCTCCTTTTCCCCAAAGCTGTGATTACATTCTGTCTCCAACACGTTTGCTTCACATAGAGTACATAGTCTAGAAACAAAAAGCACCTCCAAACATGAAACACTGCAATAATATATGGCCATGCTGATGATTTCTCTTAAAGTCAGTAATAGGCTGGAAGAGGCTCATCAAATGAAATGACTCCAGGAGACACCATTTTAAAGAAATGGGAGGGGCGCCTGAGTGGCTCAGTCGGTTGGGCGACCGACTTCAGCTCAGGCCATGATCTCATGGTTGGTGAGTTTGAGCCCCGCATCGGGCTCTGTGCTGACAGCTCAGAGCCTGCTTTGGATTCTGTGTCTCCCTCTCTCTCTGCCCCTCCCCCACTCATGCTGTCTCTCTCTGTCCCAGAAATAAACATTAAAAAAATTGTTTAATAAAAATTAAAAAATAAGGGGCGCCTGGGTGGCTCTGACAGTTGAGCGTCCAACTTTGGCTCAGGTCATGATCTCGCAGTCCGTGAGTTCGAGCCCCGCGTCGGGCTCTGTGCTGACTGCTCAGAGCCTGGAGCCTGTTTCAGATTCTGTGTCTCCCTCTCTCTCTGACCCTCCCCTGTTCATGCTCTGCCTCTGTCTCAAAAATAAATAAACGTGGGGCGCCTGGGTGGCGCAGTCGGTTAAGCGTCCGACTTCAGCCAGGTCACGATCTCGCGGTCTGTGAGTTCGAGCCCCGCGTCAGGCTCTGGGCTGATGGCTCGGAGCCTGGAGCCTGTTTCCGATTCTGTGTCTCCCTCTCTCTGCCCCTCCCCCGTTCATGCTCTGTCTCTCTCTGTCCCAAAAATAAAAAATGTTGAAAAAAAAAATTAAATAAATAAATAAATAAACGTTAAAAAAAATTTTTTAAAAAAATTTTTTTTTAAAAAAGATATGGGAAGTCGAAGGATGTGGGAGGATTACCAAGAGTGTGGAATTTTTTTTAATAGAAATTTAAAGCAAGAGGCTATGAAAAGAAGTTTGAGGGCAAAGCTAAAAGCATGGAAAACCTTTAGAACAAGGACACCTCAGGAGGATGACTGGGGCAGTGTACAAAGAAGAAACTTAATTCATTATAGTTCTGTGAATAGAAAAAAAAAGATAAAGAAACCTGCCAGTTATTAGTGTAAACTACACACCAAAATGAGGGAGTGAGGCTTAGCCAGGATAAATGATCTTTCCTGTGTCCCACAGCTTGGAAGAAACTAAAGGATTTGATCCTGGGTCTTTCAGACTTGAAAACGCACCTGGCTACTCACTCTGCCTCTCAGAAACAAGACAAGGAGCTACAAAACGGGTTAATCCAGGGGTTAAGCCAGATTCCACATCCCTGCTCTCTGGATAATTATGTACCTCTCAAGTAATTACCTCTCTGTACCACAGCTGCCGTTTCTATAAATTAATGCCTATATCATAAGACTATTGGGGGCTCAAAAAAGTATGTAGAACACTTAAAATGATGCCTGACATAGTGGTTAATAAGTGCCAGCTGTTATTACTATAATAATTGTGATTATTATTAGATATAAGTGGGTGAAGCCAGAAATAATAGCTTTCTGGTTTATCGGTGACTTCAAGCAAGGCCCATATTTTAATGTTCATCCAAATCACCTGCAGCTCTTGTTTAAAATGCAGATTCTGGGGCACCTGAGTGGCTTCATTTGGTTAAGCATCTGACTCAATTTTGGCTCAGGTCATGATCTCACGGTTGGTGAGATCAAGCCAGGAGCTGGGCTGCATGCTAACAGCATGGAGCCTGCTTGGGATTCTCTCTCTCTGTCTCTCTCTCTCAGAATAAACATTTTTAAAAATAAAAATAAAATGCAGATTCTGATTCAGTGGTAGAGCCTGTCGTTCTGCATTTCTAAAAAGCTCCAGGTGATGCCAATGCTGCTGGTCTACAGACCACATTTTGAGTAGCAAGGACTTGGAGAGCTGAAAGAAATAGCTTTGGCCTTGAGCCAAAAGTTAAAAATAAAGGGGTGGGGGGAGGGCAGGAAGCAAGAAAGTTTAGAAAAGCCTATGACAAGCCAAATTTAGTAACATGAGACCTAACACTTAGCTATTCTGAACAGTTAGTACCCTGTGGTTTCTTCCCCCTAGTAAAAGAGTTGCCATAGTCTAAAAAGGTGACTGAGCTCTTGAAAACCAAAAACAGTGAGAAAGGGATATTGAAGAAGTATAAGAGACTCAGGAAAATAACCGTAGGACAAACCACCTCTTCCCTCAGTAGTTAGTATAAATGTTTAAAGACAAGAGTAAAATCAGCTGAGCACTTCTTTGATAAGCTATTCTAGCCTTTGCTTTATTTACATTCATTCATTCATTCAGTGCTGGCCTCTGATACGGTCTTCCAGAGGTCAAAGAAAAAAGTGTCTGAAAGTACCTAAAATATATTATTAAACCATTAGTCCTCTGAATTCTTCCTGTTCTTAATAACTAAGGTATCAAAAGAGTAGATTTGAGAATTCCTAGCAAAATTAATTTAAGCTTATGCTATTAACTCACCATGAATTCTTGGGCTACAAAGAACCATCCCCTTCCCAAAAGAAGTCCTTCCAAACACAAGTATTCAAAAGTCTAAATCCACACTGTCCAATAGAAACGTAAGGCAAGACACATACATAATTTTAAATTTTCTGGTAGGCGTATTTTTTTTAAACTTTTTTAATTTTTAGAAATATCTTTAAAAGTAGATGAAACTAATGTTAATAATATACCTATTGGGGTGCCTGGGTGGCTCAGTCGGTTAAGCGTCCGACTTTGGCTCAGGTCATGATCTCACAGTCTGTGGGTTCGAGCCCCGCATCGGTCTCTGTGCTGACAGCTCAGAGCCTGGAGCCTGTTTCAGATTCTGTGTCTCCCTCTCTCTGACCCTCCCCCATTCATGCTCTGTCTCAAAAATAAATAAATGTTAAAAAAAAAAAATTTTTTTTTTTTTAAATAATAATAATATACCTATTTAGGGGCACCTAGGTGGCTCAATCAGTTAAGCGTCCACCTCTTGATTTCAGCTCAGGCCATGATCTCACTTGTCATGAGATCGAACTCCACGCTATTGGCGCAGAACCTGCTTGGGATTCTCTCTCTCTCTTCCTCTCTTTCTGCCCCTCCCGTGCATGTGCTTCCGTGTGCATGTTCTCTCTCTCAAAGTCAATAAACATTTAAAAAATATACCTATTTTAGCTCAATATATGTATTATCATTTTAACATGTAATTTTTTAAATTATTAAGTTATTTTCCACTGTTTCATATAAGTCTTTGAAATCCACTAGAAACAACACACACCTGTTATGCTACTATACAACATCTTACACAATGCAGTGATTAAGGTATGAAAGGCAGTTCTTCCAAAACAAAAGGTATGTTTAATGGAAAATTATTTTACATCCATTGCCTCTTTTTTTATTTAAATAAAATTAAAGAACATTCAGTTCCTCAGTCACACCACCCACATCTGGGTATTCAACAGTCATGTGCAGGGAGGGCCACTGTACTGAACAGTGCACGTCTCAATCCAACACACATTTTACCACGGCACGTGAGCTGCACTCTTACCTTTCAGCAGCTGTTCCTTGAATCACCTCATACACAAAAACTCCAGAACTCACATCAGGGAAATCTGGATCTTGCCTTTTCATCTCTTGAAGAAGGCTAAGAAAAGTGAGAAGAGTTTTCCCGGAAGGTTAAGAAACACAATGACTTAATAATCTTCAGAGCCCTGGCCAAAATCTCCAACTCAGTAGGTACTCTTATCTGTTCTACTCAAGGCTCCAAGTGGCCAGGGAGAATTCCATCAAGCTGGTCACAGTTATTCTTCCCCGGGGGTGGTCTGGTTCTCTGCCGAAGCCTGGGACCATGGGACATTTATAAGGTAGAGCCACAGAGAAAGAAGCTACTGAAACGTTCAGCAAATATTGGTGCCAGCAGAGGCACCTACTCTGTGACAACGAGGCCCTGCAGTCACAAGAGTAGCTAGTTGTGGTCCAAATGCTTTAGATCGCCTGTTAAGACTGTCCAGCTGTGACTTTTGCTTCTGAAAAACAACCCAGACACATTCAAACCCACGCTTACTTCATAGTGAGAGGCAGCATCCGCAGACCGAGATACTTCTTCTGTGAAAGAGCTTTTCCTGGAAAGGAAAATTATAAGGTGTTACTAACAACAAGAATTCCTTTGGGCAGAGCATAAAAGACACCAAGTCATGGATTATCCTTACTATTATTATAACTGCCTTTTCAGGGGCATCTGGGTGGCTCAGCCGGTTAAGTATCCAACTCTTGGTTTCGGCTCAGGTCATGATCTCATGGTTCAGGGATTCAAGTCCTGGGTCAGGCTCTGCATTGACAGTGCAGGGCCTGGGGTGCTCTCTCTCTCTCCCTCTATCTCTGCCCCTCCCCTGCTCATGCTGTCTCTGTCTCTCCCAAAATAAGTAAATAAACTTAATAATAACTGTCTTTTCAGGCTGTCAGCAATGAAAATGCTTCAGAGAATCTTTGTCACTAGCATGAACACTCCTCCCATCCACTCCCATCTCTAGCCCATGGGTTTCCTTTCCACCACAATTCACATATTTCTGGGGACAATACATGCCTGGCTTTGTGCCTTGTCTCCCAATATTGCCACTCAAGCCAACGTGATAAGAGCTGGGTATTAGTGACTCAGTATTCTACAGAATTCCTAATGGCAGTCTCTACGATAGATTGAGTGCTCCTGAAAAACACAAGAAAGGAAGAAAAAGTCCTAACTCCCCTCACCTTTCAACTGGCGCTCATGGAATTCTGCCAAAAACTGTCGAATTCGATCTGAGGGAATTGCGAAGGAGATTCCCGCGGTCACCTTGAGTGTATTTATGCCAATCACATCACCATCCTGGCAAGGGAGGAGCCATCATTAGGTCTCCAAGTCATGCAAACTGATAGGTGCAAAACTAAAACCAGCAGAAGAGAGAGTGAAGCCAGTCACTGAGGGTCAGAACACAGAGGGGCTAGAGGAAAGCAGACTTCAACAGAGAGCAGCGGATGTTACCTTATGGGACACACAGCGTTGTAGGAAAACCAGGGGAGGGGGGGTACCTACCCATGTGCAAATCCCTACTGAGGACATTTTTTAAAATCTTGAGCTCATTTTTTTCCTTCGCCAAACTGATTTTAAAAGTGAACCACAGTTTGTATTTTGACAGGGATAAGAGGACAGGGAGTATTTGCCTTTTCTGCTTAAATGAAACTAAAAAAAACATGGAAAATGCAAAAAAGGCAACACTTCAGTGAAACTATTCAGGATTAGCTAATTGACCTTAGAGAACAAAGCTCTACAAGGCCGAAGCTGAGAAGCAGGAAACACTTTCCTCTTGATGCACTTCACCATCCTTTAGCCTTGTTGAGTAATGGCAAGGGTAGAAAAGAGACTTCTGATCATACTAAAATACGTATTATAGGGGCTCCTGGGTGGCTCAGTTGGTTAAGCATCCAACTTCGGCTCAGGTCATGATCTCACAGCTTGTGGGTTCAAGCCCCAGGTCGGGTTCTGTGCTAACAGATCAGAGCCTGAAGCCTGCTTTGGATTCTGTGTCTTCTTCTCTCTCTGCCCCTCCCCTGCTTGCTGTGCTCACGCTCTCTCTCTCTCTCTCTCTCTCTCTCTCTCTCAAAAATAAATAAACATTTTAAAAAATACATATTATAATTCAGTAGGTCTGGAATGTGGCCTGAAAATGTGCATGTCACCCTCCTCTAGTAGACTCATTGTCTACAGGAGAAAGCAGGTGCAAAAAATTACATGCATTGCTAAGTAAAAAGGGGCTCAGTAATTTCACATACAATTCATCCTCCAAAAAGTAAGTGTAATGTGTGAAGAACCAAAAACAATCAGCTCTAAGGGACTCAGAAAGCATGATCACAGGCTGTCTCAAACAGCACTATACTCTCATGCTTTCCCCACATAATTGAGCAACAAGAAACTCCCATTTCCACTAGAGATGCTGAATGAAACTAAAGAAACATGACAGAGCAATGGATTCTTACTGTGGCTTTTCTGTCATCTCTATCAAGACTAAATTTAACCCTGAACAGACCACATCATGTAGTTAGCATCTTGGGATCAGGAACAGTTCTTCATACACAGCAGCAGAGGGGTTTCAAGGATAAACCCTACATAGTACTGTTGGTCATTTAACATCTATTTTAGTTTAGTGCCCAGGACTTGTGTTAACTACGCGATGAAGACAGAAAGCATGCTCAAGAGATGTCAGTAAGCATAAGTAAACCCTAGCACTCTCAGTTTGATGAAATCACATGCCAGGAGGATAAATCCACTGTAGATTTAAATTTCTGCTAACTGGTTACTTAAACGATGCAATAACAGAAAAGCATCTTACCACAAATCTCTACACAAGGGTGACATCCTAGTCTGCATCATGGAATTTGTAAAGTCTTTGAAAGTGAGGAAGAGACGTGAAGCAGCAAGGAAAGTGGTCACTTACCAAGTTCACCAGAGGTCCCCCAGAATTCCCATGCTGAAGACAGAAATTTGGAAAAGTTAGTACTTTTCTCCTTGTCATTTATACATGGTTCCTAAAGAGGTTTACCAAAAGCAGCCTATGCTGGTGAGTGCCTGTTCCTCCTAGATAGGCAAAGCCGTGCCCCCGTCATCACCAACGCTGAAGTCAGTGCCAATGAAGGACAACAGCAAGAGGACCACCACCTTCTACAGCAGGGGGTGACCCCTATGACAGACCTAAGAGGCTACCATGGATGCCAATTATCACATCAAACAGGCTGAACTCTAACAACATGGCATGCCATCCCTCTCGTGAGGATCTAACTGTACTCTGGACATCCCCAACAGGCCAATGGGAAAAGAGGGCATTCTTACATGTCCTTCTCACTGTCCTGTCAGTACCTAACGGGTTGAGGATGGCCCTCCCAAGTAGTGACTTACGTTAATTATGGCATCAGTCTGGATATAGTCCATGTTCGAATCCTTCAGCCCCAGCTCTTTGCCCCCTCTCTGTGTAGTGCTGACAATTCCTGCAGTCACTGTGTTCTGCAGAGAAAACGGGCTGCCCAAGGCCACCACGAACTCTCCAGCCCACAGGTCAGATGACCTTCCCAGCAGCAATACAGGAAGGTCAGTCTGCACAAGACCAGAAGGGATGGGAAGGACAGAGAGGTGAAAAACAAGTCAAGAACAGAATCAACCAGTACTTGTGTTCAACACATATATGACACCGTCTCTATCATTTGGGCAGTTAAAATCCAAGAATCACCTACCCACCCACATACATTCTACAAGTGCCTGATGCTTCTTCCTCAAATTCCAGCAACCACCAAACTCTCTCACTTGCTAAGATGATCAGTATCATCTCTAAAATCTAAAACTATTGCTTTGTGCAAAAGTGAATTACTGGGACCTTATGAAGATAAAAAGCTTCTGCACAGCAAAGGAAACAACCAACAAAACTAAAAGGCAACCAACGGAATGGGAAAAGATATTTGCAAATGACACATCAGACAAAGGGCTAGTATCCAAAATCTATAAAGAGCTCATCAAACTCCACACCCGAAAAACAAATAACCCAGTGAAGAAATGGGCAGAAAACATGAATAGACACTTCTCTAAAGAAGACATCCAGATGGCCAACAGGCACATGAAAAGATGTTCAACGTCGCCCCTTATCAGGGAAATACAAATCAAAACCACACTCAGATACCACCTCACGCCAGTCAGAGTGGCCAAAATGAAGAAATCAGGAGACTATAGATGCTGGAGAGGATGTGGAGAAACAGGAACCCTCTTGCACTGTTGGTGGGAATGCAAATTGGTGCAGCCACTCTGGAAAGCAGTGTGGAGGTTCCTCAGAAAATTAAAAATAGACCTACCCTATGACCCAGCAATAGCACTGCTAGGAATTTATCCAAGGGATACAGGAGTACTGATGCATAGGGGCACTTGTACCCCAATGTTTATAGCAGCACTCTCAACAATAGCCAAATTATGGAAAGAGCCTAAATGTCCATCAACTGATGAATGGATAAAGAAATTGTGGTTTATATACACAATGGAATACTACATGGCAATGAGAAAGAATGAAATATGGCCTTTTGTAGCAACGTGGATGGAACTGGAGAGTGTGATGCTAAGTGAAATAAGCCATACAGAGAAATACAGATACCATATGGTTTCACTCTTATGTGGATCCTGAGAAACGTAACAGAAACCCATGGGGGAGGGGAAGGAAAAAAAAAAAAAAAAAGAGGTTAGAGTGGGAGAGAGCCAAAGCATAAGAGACTGTTAAAAACTGAGATCAAACTGAGGGCTGATGGGGGGTGGGAGGGAGGGCAGGGTGGGTGATGGGTATTGAGGAGGGCACCTTTTGGGATGAGCACTGGGTGTTGTATGGAAACCAATTTGACAGTAAATTTCATATATTAAAAAAGAAAAAAAAAGAAAAAAAAGAAATGCTATTGATCTTTTCAATATAAAAAAAATAAAAAAATAAAACTATTGCTTTGTAGAAATTACTATAACTAAATCACCAGTGAAGTAGCTGATGAACATAAACTGACATTAGCAACTTAGCTCGATTCCAGCTCAAAGGTTCCTAGTCAAGGTTAAGCCACAAACAGAAAGGAGATCACCCAGAGCAGTGCTTCTCAAATTTTAACATGCACATAAATCACTTGGGGATCTTATTAAAATGCAGATTCTGATTCTGTAGCCCGGGGTGGGATCTGAGATTCTGCATTTCTAAAACATTTTCAGATAATGTCAATGCTGCTGAAGTGCAGATTACACTTTGTGTAGCAAGCACCTCAAAGTATTCCTCAGCAGCTTTGAATCCATTGCAATCATTCCTAGTATTCTAAGGCAAGCAGAAACAAAGCTTCCCAGAAGCAGCATCTGTTGAAAAAAGAGGTAAAGGAGGCTGGATAGTTAATAGAAATTGTTAGGGATATACAGACGGGCAGAGAGGAAAATAAACAAAAGAGGAGTGAAAAACAGGAAAAAAAAGAAACCAGAAAAGAGCATATACCAGGTAGAAAAGATGTGTGGGAGTGGGGTGGGAAAGAAAGTATCAGCAAATTGATGAAAATCCCCAGCTGTACAGACTGCTTTGACCCTTGCATACTCACGTTTGGCTCAATCTTAATCAGCGCAAGATCCAATTTATGGTCAATGTCCTTGACAGTGGCTTCATACTGGACCCCACTCTGGAGCTCCACCTGGATCCGCTGCTGGTTGGTGAGGACGTGGGCATTGGTAACAATGAGCCCATCCTCAGACACTATGAACCCAGAGCCACTGGATGCAGGAATATCCTTGCTGCCAAGAGGTGACCTGTCTCAGCAAGACAATGGCATAAGCAGAGGGCAGGAAAATTAGGGGATCTATCACAGTCTGGGGACATGGGAACCTCTCATTTATCAAGCATACTGCCACCACGGTTTTCTCAGACATTTTACTTTCTCCTGTCTGTTTTCATGCTCTCCATGTGTAATTGGATTCTGCATGTTCAATGCCTTGGCCATCTCTTAGGATCATGAATGAGAGCTGATTCCAGCTCCCCTTTTCCAGGGACCACCTCTGACCCCCACCTTCAGCGATGGTCAGAGCAGCAACCCTCTGCTTCAGAGACCTAATCTAATCATGCTACTGGGGCCAAATGTGGATCCCACGTTACTGAGTGCCACATTACTGAGGACCCAGGCAGGGAGACAGTGTAAGAGAAGGCTGGTTCCAGCTTGGATCCACTACTAACTGGTCTTGTCACACATGATTCCTTTCCATGCAAACGAGCAGCCTGAGCAAGATCACCATCAGGATGCCTTCTAGCTCTTACATCTGACTCTCAGATTTTGTCTGTGGGAGATGAGGGAGGGAGAAACCCCAGACAACTAAGTGCAGAGGAGTGGCCCAGATTTGGAAGTCAGGAACCCTACGCTTCCGCTCTTTGGCTAAACCACCCTGAACAGATTACTCAACCTGTTTTGAGCTGCGATTTCCTCACAGCAGGTTTTATGACTAAACGATGCTTGTAAAGCGGTAGCGCAGGGACTTAAGTGGGCAGGCGCTCATAAACAGTCCGCTGGGCAGCTGGCGGCCGCCTCTTGCCTCCTTTACCTGCGGAACAGCTGCAAGTGAACCACAGATGGCGCCACCTTCTCCACCACGGCGGCGATGAAGTTGTACTTGCTCCTGAGCCGGCCTACACTCCTGGTCCCTGAGAAGAAATGCTCCATGCTTGGGGGCGGTGGGCGTCCCGCTGCCTGACCGCATCTGGTGTCCTATCCCCAAACTCCCGGTCTCTCTCCTCCTCCAGTTCCCTTTCCCTCTCCTTCCTCTCTTCGGGCTCCCCTTTATGTTCACGGCCATCCCGTAAGGATACGACTTGAGGAAAACAGAACTGTCATCCCATCCCGGGTGGGGGGGAAAAAAAGAAAGGGAAAGGGGGAGACGGTGTTTAACAGGCCTGGGGAGGCAAGCGGGGAGAAACCACATGGGAACTGGTAAGGAGACACCTAAGAAGGAAAGAAAATTGGGAACAAGGAGTTGAATCCGCAGGCAAAGGCGCAGGGACGAGCCTGCGGCTAACCGCGAGTGCGGCGCGCCGCTTAGAGGAGTCGCGAGCGCCCGAGCGCGCGCGGGCCGGCGCTCACCTTGGTCGGCGCAGTCGCCCTTCAGCACGGGCACGGCCGGGAGCGCGCCCCGGAGGCGCGCGGCGCGGTTCTCGGCGCGCAGCGCGCACAGGTTGGGGTAGGTGCGCCCATCGCTGCCGCACACGGCAGCTCCCGCCGCGGGGCAGCCGCAAGTGCCCATCCAGGCGCCGCGGAAGCGCTGGGCGCTGAGCGGCGCGCGGCACTGCAGCCCCGGGGCGCACCGCCGGCCCAGCGTCCCACCGCAGGCCTCTCCCTCGGCCGCCGCGCAGACGCGGCAGCAGCGGCAGCGGTCGAGCACCGGCGTCGCCCCAGCGGAGCAGGTGGGCAGCAGGGGGCAGCGCGTCGGCTCGCAGGCCGCCGGACAGGGCAGCGAGGGCCTGGACTTCCTAGCCTCGACCCTGGGCACAGGCAGCGGGGGCAGCAGCAGCCACAGCAGGAGTTGTCCGAGCGCGATGGGCCGCAGCAGAGATCTAGTCATTCTGCCCCCTTCCTTCTTCGCTCTGTTCCAGTTACTTTGGTCTCGCAACTGCTCTAACGTGAGCAACACTTTCTCCCGGCTTGGGTGTCGCCTCCGCCAACCCCCAGACTTTATGGGGCAGAACCTGGCAGATCCCACACGTATCACCCACACCGTCCCCGCCCCGGGGCCAGGTCTACCCCCACGCCACGAAGAGAGGTCGCCAGCCCTGCCCTGTGCAGGCACTTACCTCGGGAAGTGCAGAAAACCAGTAACAGGGCACACTGACTAGAGAGATCACCCACCCACGGACAGAAGGTCAGCGTTAGGAAAACATACACCACATTTCAGTATTTCACATGGTTTTATTACAAAACAAGCAACAAAACAGTTTTAGAAAATTATTTTTGCTACATACCAATTAGTAGATCACATAAAATGAGAAGCATAACAGTTTCCATGCACTCAGCTCAGTGCTTGCAGTGAGTGCATTTCACAGCTGAAACGTACTGGTTCAAAACACAAAATCATGCCACACCATAAGCAGTGGGGGAAGGGGTCAAACAGTATATTTTTGCCAATATTAGCTTTATTCAAATTCTACTTAGCATGAGTGACTGTAACTGCTACAGGCAATAACATGGAGGAAAAAAAGGATGAGGGGAAAAAAAGTGATGTTGGTAGAAAAGATTTAATAAACTGCCCATTTTTGATATCTTCAAAGTTTATAAACAAAGCTCATTTGGGAAACTCAATTTCCAAAATGGTGTTACTTCCATGTGCCTGTTTATCTGGTCAACAGTGAAAACTAACATCAAATCCCACCGCTCAGCTACTCAGTCTGCTATTTATTTATTGGTTGCTTTTACTCGTATCAGAGCACAGTTATATTTAGGAAGAAAAAGAAAAAACCTTTTGTGTCAAGTAAACTACAAAGCTGGGCCTTACCTCTGCTCTTTTTCATGTGAGCTCAGCATTCTACTCAAAAATAAACGTATAACCTCCAATATTTCGACCTGAGTCCACTCTTCACCTTACTAGGGTTACAATGTCTCACAGGATGAGACTTTTTTACCACCACAGAAATTTACCTACTACATTTACCAACCACCACAGAAATTCTTACGCTTTCATTCTTAAGCTTAAGTTCTTAAGCTTTCAAGATAGTGAATGGTAAATAGTTCAATTATAGGGAAGACCACTTGGGGCACCTGAGTGGCTCAGTGGGTTGAGCGTCCAACTTTGGCTCAGGTCATGATTTTGTGGTTAGTGGGTTCAAGTCCCATGTCAGGTTCTGTGCTGACAGCTCAGAGCCTGGTGCCTGCTTCGGGTTCTGTGTCTCCCTCTCTCTCTCTCAAAAACAAACAAACATTAAAAAATTTTAAAGCCAAATGCTTTGATTGCATAGGCACCATCTTTGGCTCACATGTGAAGTGACATTAAAAATTGTGATGTGAAATTGGTCAGAAGGTAAGAAATATGGACACAAAAGGAATTCTGAAATAAGGTTTGGGAATTAGAATGCTTTTAAGTGCCATTGAAGATAATTCTATTTATCTAGTGTTGGAACCACATTAACAACGTTCTCACTTGGTATTCCCAAGTATTTGCCATCTACAGTCCTTGTTTCCATCATAATAATACAGTCTAGATTTATAAGCATATTGAACTCACATTCTTAAAATAGACCCTACTGAATGAGAAATATATCAGCTTACTATAATGGCCAATTAATTTAGCAGTAGTATTCTAGCAGAGAGTTTACTTAACAAAAGAGAAATGGATACATTTTTGCCAGAGGATGACAGCTTTCATGAGTTGGGGAATGTTTAAAGAGATCTCAAAAGTTCCTAATTTATTTTTGCTAGTGCAATATCATTTATTGTGTACCTTCTTTGACCTAGCCAAAGAATTTTCTTAAGGAAAATTTGAAGATGAAACCAGAGATGAGGAGCTTTAAGAATTTGAAATGGCTACTTGAAGCTGTAACCTCACTCACCCATGAATACTAACTCCCAAAGCACAGATTTCTGAGGACAAAAGTCTACAAGAGTCTGCAAAAAAGAGTGGGGAGAGAGAAAGAGAGATCCAGTAGATGCCTTTTTTTATAACAGGACCACTAGGCCAAACAATGCAAGGGAACTACACTGCATTAAAGGAACAAAGATTTCCCTCAAGCCCCTAGGGGTTTCTGATGACATGTTTTTACCTCTGCATTACATCTGGACATAAGGAGGGGAAGATATTCACTTAAGTAAAAATGCTTCTCTCAGTATCTTCCTCTAGTCTTTAATTTTTAATTTAAAGGTAACTAATTGATCTAGCTGATGAAAGGTACAGACAGAAATGAGTTAGTTTTTCTATCCCTTTAGGGAACCCTGGTAAGTTAGCAGTAGGCCACATTAAGTTAGACAAATTCTCCCAGGGACCTGGAAATAGTATCTTTTGTCAAGTTGAAAGAAGGTAGAAATTTGGGTGGAAAAGGCAATCTATGCTCTTCTACCTGGGAAATCTCTAGTCAGCAATGCAGAGCTTCTAAATCAATGTTTCTATGCATAGTTTCTATTTTATTAAAAATATAAATACCTCTCAGGATTATCCTTGTATCTCTTCACTGTTAAGTACATGGAACCTTATCATATTACAAGGTGTGATCATGCAAGTACACAAGGCTTCATTCAAAGGGCAACAGAAAAAGTTAGAAAGAAAGCAAATCTGCCAGGGTATATAATATACAGCACTTAAAATTAGACTAATATCAGCCCATTGAAGAGAGCTGTGAAGTAAGGATTCAAGAAATCCATCTGTGCCAAAACAGACCTTTTCTTCTGTCTGGAAAACACAGATCAGAAAAGTTTATCTGGATGAACTATAATCCATGTTTTCCCAGCACCTGCTTCAAAACAATTCTAACACTCTAAAACAGATAGTTTTTTATCTAAAACAGATAATTCACACAAGTGAATTATCATATACTTATCAACCCTCGAAACTTCCAAATAACGCCACTTCAGTGGAAATGTCTGCCCTATTCTCAACAGTCGTAACTTTTAACACTGATAAACCCATCCTCGGGGCCTGACACAGAAACTGGATGGGCAGGTCTATCACTCACGTTGACATTATTTGGGGTCGTAGACAAGAACAGAATAATTCCCCAAACTGGCTGATGCACTGAGGTTGAATCTTTCCCCATACCTTACAAGAGATCCCTATTTCTTCCCCAGTGGAAGATTCTCCCCTGGGAGGATCTACCTTAGTGGACATTCTGAGAGCTACCTGCTAGCCCCCAGATCGTAACACCTCCCCTCAGAATGTATCCCAGCCAAGCCAGAGCCTAGGTCTGCTGCTTTCAGCTGGGTCACTTACCTACTCCTACTTCACTGTTAGACCTCAGCCAATAAACAGGAATAGGATAACCCAGATGACTGCCCAAGACTCTGTGCCTGGCCTGGAAACCAAAGGAAGAAACTATAACTAGGACACAGAAATAAAACTTGGTTGGGATGAAACTGCACTACTAAACCTCCTCTCACCAGGAAGACCTTGGAGTGGTCAAATGAGAGGCAACCTGCTCTCCACTGAGCATGCCTACAGGTCTAACCTCGTGATTTTCCAAGTCAAATACGCTGTATTATATTTAAAAAAAAAAAAAAAATGAATGGGCCCTCCCCACAGAGCATCCACAGGAATATGAGTGCCAAAGGGTCTCTGACCGCCTTCCAAAAGGTAGGGAAACTGAGTCATGGCCTCCTTTTCTTGAGTCCTCCCCCCTCCCAGGGTACCGTGCCCTATCACACATCAGAAGTTCGTATGCTCTCATCATCAAGGCTGAACAGAAATGGCTTCTCCTTGGGGTGCTGGGGCTCTGATCTGTGCCTTATCCGGGAGCTGGGCAACACCCCAGAAGTACTGCTCTCCCCAGGTCGAGGCATGAACAAAGAGTCCCCAGGAGTCTCTTCAGCTGGAAGCAGCTTGTCCCCGGCCTGGGGGACAGGTGTCCAGGGTTGCCAGGAGGAAGCCACAGAGGGGGCTTTGCAGAGGGCTTTTTTCTCTTCCACAGCTGGCCGCCCCCTGCACAAGGCAGAGTTGGGCCCACCTGACAGGCTGGAGCTTCCAGAGCGAGTCAAAGAGATGGATCTAGAAAAGGACATATCCTACAAAAATAAAAGGGAAGAAAAAAACAAAAGAAAATAAGGGCTTTCCTGACAATGTCTACTCCAAAGCCCCAGGAAGAACAGCCACCTAGGATCACCACCTCATAGGTCCAGAGACCCCTGTCTATGGAAATCAAGTACAACCAATGGAATTCACTCCAGATGTGTCATGTTCTGCCTGGCAGGGAGACGTGTAGAACACATCAGAGTCTCTGTTTCTTTACCCAACCCAACTTGCCTCTTTCAAACAACCAAAAAATAAAAATAAAAATGAAACTCTGTACTTAAATCAGTAGAAAGAGAAAACAAACAAGACAGCCTGGGGCTTCAGCTGCATCCAGAACAGGCTGCTTGCCTACATCACCAAATAAAACCTGACAACTCAAGCAGAATTCATCTCCAAGTTGACAGCGGCTGCGTACCAGAAAGGAAATGACTTACTCTGGGGTGGCATTTGAGGGCCTGGACAGCTGCCCTGATCTCCTTAATCCAGCTGTGCATGTCTTCTGGACTGTCCGCCTGCAAAACACCCATACCACTTATGGAGAAATCTTTGGCACTGTGATTTCAGCTTTCAAGTCTGTGATTCAATTCTAAGTTTATGAAATTACACCATTAGAATTGGAAGGATCCCAGAGATTATCCAGTCCAGTGGCTTTCAGACTTTTGAGGACATTTTTTTCTGCAAACTCTTATTTGACACCCCATAAATAAAACAGCTCAAAGTGGATCTGCTCTGCAGTGGGGCAGAGGCCGTCCCTGCTGAAGCCCTTCACCCCCACCCCCCACCACCCAGAGCACAAATGGCCTCCTGCTTTACAGAAAAGGTAAATGGGGCCCAGAAAGCCAAAGTTCAACGTTTATGGCTGGTCTAGATTCCAGTTCTCCTGACTCCCAATGCAATCCCTCTTTCTACTACAGCTATCCAAACAGAATAATCCCATTTTCAACTCTAGTCCCGCTAAAGCCAAATCCTCTGCATATCCTCCAACATTCATATTATCTCTAGGAACAGGGCTTCCCTCAGAACACAAATGACCCAGGTCTGTTGTGACTCCATCCAGGCCTGGAGAGTTGGTAGACACAGGGCACTAAGCTTAACAACATGTAGGACACTGCTAAACCTTTAAAAGGCATATCCCCCAGAAATGCCCACCAACGCCAGAAGGGGGCAGCAGCAACTCTGTGACAAAAGGAAGGAAAATCAAAACACCAAGGAGCGGCAGGTGGAGCCCTCGTAATTCTCAGTGCCTTCTAGCTTTATAGGGGTTGAGTTCAAGTAAACCTAGCAAATGTTTGCTGAGGCCCTCAGTCTTACAGCATCAGGTGCCAAGCACAGAGATGGGACCAGACCAAATTCCTGACCTCCAGAAATTTCTATTCACTAATCTCTCTCTGCCCCCTGTGCCTTCCCCTAACAGTCCCACCATAAATCAGAAGTGTGCATTTGTGTGCCTATGTACGGTATATGTAAACACCACGCTCCAGCCTGCAAAACTCTCCACATACACCCCTCACTTTCCGCAGCCCCCAAATGATTCTTTTACTTTGCACTGTATTTGGATAAAACACTAGTTTTTGTTTTTGTTTTTTGGTTTTGGGTTTTGTTGTTTTGTTTTTTTTTTAATCCTCATACTTGCATTCCTACCCCTATCACCCCAAACAAACCCACATCGGTTAGGTGTGTGCAGAAGACACTTAGGAAAGAAACAGTGTCACATCCTGGCACGCTGCGTTAATCGGGTATAGCAGCAAGTGCTCAAGGTGAACACCCCTCTCAGGCGCTAGAGCTGCAAACTTACGTGTATTCTCTCTCCACTGGGCTTTTCCCAGTTGTGTGACAACCTGATGGTTGGGTTTTCCGAGAAAAATCCATCACTAGTCCAAAAAGATAAACAGGACAAGGTGTCCAAGATCCTTCCAGAAGGTATTTTAGTAGCATCAGACCTAGCCTGTTCTGCAAGTAGCACTGCTGGGAAAATGTAATGAACTCATTTAGGTAAAGCAGTTTGAACAGTGTCGGATGCACAGAAAGGGCTTCTTAAGTATTAGTTATCGTTTTTATTATTATTACACATGGGACATGAATGAAGCCTCAAACCTCAATATTATAAATATGTTAACTGCCTTCTCCCTGAGATTTTTTTTTCTGTTTCCTCATACTCAAACTGCACATAATTCCTACCTAAGGATGAAATTGTCAGGATCAAAAGAGATAACCTATTTGGTTACTTTGAATAGAACGAGATGGAGGTAATTAAATTGTCCATTAAGTAGAGAGACACACGATTTGGTAGGGGGCAATGTTAGATGACTGGGAAAGAGAAAGATGGGACCTGAGGAGAGACAAACGTCTCCCACATCATACAATAGGTCTGGCAAGATCCACACGACAACAGTTTCCAGGGCTACTGAGCTGCTCTATCCCCTCCCACCACCCAAGCACAACACAGCACCCCCCAAGTCAAATGCTTCCCCACAAGCCACAGGCCACCTAACTGACAGTCCTTTAAAGCTCCACCAACGTATTTGTACATCTTCTCTAGGAACTTACCTCCATCTAGCAAGGAGCCACTGAATAAGAGAAAACTAGGGACCACCTGACTTACCGTCTGGGAAGTCAGACACAAGAATCAAAATCCTATAAAACACATTTAGATTGTTTCCAATTCTCCTTTAGTATAAGTAATGCTGCTATTCACACCTTTGTGCACAACGCTTTTTTCATTCTTATGATTCTAGGAAAATTACCAAAGACTTGCGTTCTTTTAAGGCTCTGGTTACATCTGGTCAGAGGGATTTCTGGCCAACAATATAGATTTCACTTACCACCAATATATTATTTTTTTACGTGCACCCTTGCTAGAATTAAATATTACAATTTTTAAGTCTTTGCTAATATGATGGGCAAAATTATTAAATCTCTTTCTGAAAACATTTAGAAATTCAGAGATGGAAATTATTTGCTAGTTATATTTTTCCCAATTCTCTAACTCCACATATGGACATTTTTCCGTTAGATAACCTACAGAGTTAACCAGCCATGAGGAGAGTAATAATAAACATTAGTAAGCATTATTTTAACGTTTGACAAATGTCATTTAAAAATATTATTCCAATAGAAAAGCAGATATTGTAAGAAAAATTGAGAAGAAACAGACTTCCACTTTATTGAGATCACAATTATAATCTCTAAATTCCTCAAAACCTCAAAAACTGTGTGCAAACATATGGCGTATGTGTATGTCTACCTTTTATGGAAGGCTTGTGCTTAGCTTTCATCAAAACCCCCAAAATATCTTAAAATACCACCTCAAAGGTAGCTTCATGAACCAGGGGTAAAAAAACAGTGCTGAAGTCCACACACAGCATGGAGAATTGCAAGAAGCCTAAATGATGCTTAAAACTCAGTAGAATAAAAAAGGAAGTACCATGCCTATACCTTCACCTCTTCCTGGCGTGCTTAAGTGTGTGCATTTGTTTTGGGCAATTGGTTCAAAAGAAAAAGTAGGGTTTCTGTCCTTGAGGGTAGTTTTGGAGGTGAGAGGAACAAAGGGTATTAAAAGCATGAGTCACCGTATCCTGATGTTTACTGCAGTCCTACAAGCTTTTACTGAGTACCTACTATGAGCCCAGCACTGTAACAGATGCCACGGTTTAAAGCAATGAATTCCACAGGTCATCAGTAATAGGTCTCCAGTCCCTACCAGGGTGGCTTCTCCTGCAGCTGCCCAACATTTGTCTGTTCCCAACCTCTGCACCTCCCCACCCTGCCCAACAGCTAATAATCCCTGCTTTCTCCCCAGGAACCAATCCCGTCTTTAGACACAGCCTTGCCAGTATGATTGCCTAGACTGTGCACTACATAGTTCAAGATGCTGTCATTCACCCTGTAGTCTAAATTAAAACAGTAAGTATCTATCTTACTTACTGTAAGAGCTCTATACCAACACTCTGCAATTCACATAGGGGCCATCTTATTACTACTCTTATCCTGACATAGCCCCCTAGTTCTGACAACTAGGCCTATACCAAGTTACCCAAACCAGTCTGCACTACATTTCTCATCTGGAGTAACTACATCCTCCTACCTAATACCCCTGACCTTCTATGAAAGGGAAATGGGGAAATGGTGACTGCTGCATGTCTCGTATTCCAAGGATTGAAATCTCATTTTGAACCCTTGCCCAGGACTGAGAACCTGCTGATAAGCTTGCTGACATCCCAAGCTTCGATACCTGATTACTGCCAGATCCTGGATCTTGGTCACCATGATCTATCACCCCAAGCTGATCTCCCCTAGTTGTCTATAGCCACACCTTCTACATCTTTGTGCTCTGCACCAAGCTGCTTTTAAACAACACAAGTGGGTGGGTCCTGCTCTAGCACCTGACTAGGTGACTCCTACTCAGTTCCATAATTCACCAGGTTGATGATCTCAAACAAATAGTTTGCCTTCAGACATTCTGTCTCCTCATCTCTAAAATGGAGATGGTCTCAGATATCACTGCGAATTCAGTGATGTGCTGCCTGTAAACTACTTAGCACTGTGCCTGTGACATCTAAGTGTCCAACACAGGGTAGCATTCTCGGGCACAAATTATATAGATGTGTGACTTGGAAGGCAAATGTGACAGAAGATAAATGACCAACACCTCAGCAGATGGCAGCCAGCCCCATTCTGTTGCCCAAGCCTCTGTCCCTGCCCAAGATGTCTGCTCACCCTGCCTACAGCTGCCCTGGTCCATCTTTCCCGGATAGTGAGGATATGTGGTTCTTTCAGGCAGGTTTACTGAACATCCCCTAGGAAGCAGGTCAGAATGCCACATAGGCATGGTAGGTAAAGCTGCTGGCACCAAACTGTAGGGGAAGCCATTATATTCTTTTACCTTTCTCATGAAACACAATTTTTACTTGGAACAAATGACTGACAAACTGTCAGACTTACTCAGACTTAGGTAAATGGTGGACACTTCCTCAAAAATGAATGAAATGTGTCTGTTCAGTCAGGGAAAATCATGAAAGCATTTTTTTTTTTTTTTTTTTGCAATTTTGAGCTTCCAAACAAAATTAGAATTCCAAAAGCTTTCCGTACTTAAAGACTTTATTGGGTCACCTGGGTTGGTCAGTCGGTTAAGCATCTGACTTCAGCTCAGGTCATGATCTCAAAAGTTCATGGGTTCGAGCCCTGCATGGAGCTTGGCGCTAATGGTGTGGAGCCTGCTTGAGATTCTCTCTCTCTCTCTCTCTCTCTCTCTGTCCCTCCCCTACTCAGGTGCACATGCTCTCCATCTCTCTCCCTGTCTTTCTCTCTGTCTCTGTCTCTCTCTCTCTCAAAAGAAAAAAGAAAAAGGAAAAAAGACTTGGTTGATGATGATCGTTGTGGTGCTATTAACAAATGTGATTTTTTGATATTATATATAATAAAATGTGTCAACAATTAGAAGATCTGCATGCCTCTGTGCGACCACTATTTTCCTAACGGCCAGAGCATGAAGTTACCAAATCACGCATTGGTAAAAAGGATCCATTCAAAGTATGAAACTGACCAGTGGATTTTAATGTAAAAGCATGGAAGTTTACCAATATTGATATTGGCTTCCAATTCCACACTGCACCTGAACACTAAGAAACTACCATTTGTCAAGTTTTCATATAGAATCAAAGAAGACTATCCACAATTATCTGACAAAGCTATTAAAATAGTCCTTTTTTGCAAATACATATCTGTGCAAGGCCAGATTTTCTTCATATTCTTCAACCAAAACAACATATGGCCACAGATAGAATGCAGAAGCAGATAGGAGAATGCTGTCTCCTTTTAAGCCAGCCATTAAAGAGATTTGCAAAAACATAAAAACAATGCTACTTTTGTTGAGTTTTTTGTTTTAGAAATATACCTATTTTTCATAAAATACTACTTGTGTTAACATAACTGAGTTTTTGGTTGCTATCTGAAAATAAATTAATACATATTTTTAATGACTTTTACTCTATGTTCTTCTCAGTTTTCTACTCTCTCTGAGTTAAGTGCTGTAAACAGACTTGTTCATTCACTCATTTGTTTATTTCAGGGTGATGCTAGTATTCTTTTATCCTGGAAATGTGAGACTAGAAGGCAAACGGTGGTAAAAGTGATGAGAAGCTCTGGTAAATGTGCATACATTCATTCAGATGATGCAACCAATGTCTCTTAAACTTTGTTCTTGTTGGGATTCACATTTCCCAAATCACTCTCTCTAGTCCAAAGCTCTTACCGAGCATAATCGTTCACTTGACAAATACTTATTTAGTACCAACCATGTGTCAGGCACTGTCTACTGAAGGACCTTCATAACACGTCACCTTCAATGTCCCACAGACACTGTCAACTCAGAACCCCCAACACTAGGCTTGCCTTCACACTCACCAGTACCTCCTCGCCTGGCTGTGGTCTAAGTGATTGCTGTTGTCTGACACCCTGAGGCCCAGGCCAAACACCCAGCGGTGTCCTTGCCTCCCCATCTCCCCTCAGCCCACATCCAACCCACAACCAAGTCCCAGAAACAACTCTTCAATAGTTTTTAAGTTGTCCATTTTTCTCCATCCATCCTAGTTCAAGCTTCTTTCATCCGTCACCCAAATTACTACCACAGACACCAAACTTCTCTCTCTACCTCCTGTCTTACCTTTTCTTCATCTGTCTATACTGCCCTGGGCCTGGAAACTCACAGCCAGCACACCATTAATGTGGTTGGTTGAGGGATATCATTGCCACTTTACAGATGAGGAAAACAGGGTTTGAACGTTAGATCACTTGCCCAGGTGGCATTTTTAGAAGGCAAATTTGATTGGGCCACTCCCTGGGTTCAACCTCAATGGGACCCAACCCTCAGGATAAAATACAAGCTCTCTAATAGGGGCTATAAGGCATGGGCCCTCCACACAGGCTTCCCAGCCCTCCCTGTGCCCTGTGCTCCTTTTATCTCCAGGCTTTTTCACACATGCTGTTCTCTCTGCCTAGGCCACTCTTCTCCCAACTGACTCAGTTTAGCTGTGCCTTCCTGCAAGAAACCTCCCCCAACTCCGAGATGGGGGAGATGCCCCTTTTAGGAGTTCCCATGGCAACCACAACTCACTGTCATGGTAGCACTTACACACCAGGTTTTTTTGTTCATTTGCTTCCTTTTTTTTAATTCCCCTAGCCCCTTCAGTGAGGTCGTTCCAACCCTATAACGCATTTAGGCTCTTTTGTCACAGTCTATATGCCATGCTAGAATCACCCAACTGCCTAAGTGATTTTTTAAATTCACATATATTAAAGTTTACTCTTTATTTTTATTGCCTTCTATAAAGTTCTATTTCATATATCCACCATTACAGTATCATACAGAATAGTTTCACTGCCCCCCAAAACTCCCCTGTGTTCAACAACCCAACACTCCTTCCTCGACCCCATCGCACTGTTTTAATTGCCTGTTTACCTGACTCTCTCTCTCCAGTTCACGATCTGTTCTATTTAACACAGTGTCATCCCCAGTATGAAGCAAAATGCATGGCACTCTAAGGATACTCTACAAACACCTGTTAAATTCAAGAACTGGAAACTTTTCGAACCTACAATTTAAACCCTGTCCCTGAATGACAATGGAACCAGCTCTAACAACTCCAGCAATGCTATGCACAGCTCCCTCTTCCCCAGTGACACATGCTTGGGTGAATGAATGGAGCCCACAGGTAGTTAAGGCTGCCAGCATGTCTGCTGGGCTCAGGCAGAATGACCAGCTCAGAAGGGTCAGGACTATGGAGCTGCTGCCCAAGAAATGGGGGAGGGGTGGCCCTGTGGAACAACAGATGGTACTTAGTGGGGAGTGACACTTGGAACAAAGAAAGAGCACTGGGAACCCTGAAAAGCCTTGGCTAGGGAGCCCCACATCTAAACCAACACATTGCATGGCAGTCTGAATCCCAGAAACGCGGCATTATCACGATGCTGCATGGATCAAGGCATTCTCTGTAGATTACTAGGCCAGCTTGGGTAGGGACTTGGCATTGAAAGTCTAGGCCCTGCTTGGGTATCTGCCTTTCTCGCTCCTATGATTTAAGAAAGAGCTGGGAGAACTCCAAAGCTGTGGGTGGAGGGAGAAGCTTCTGAGAGCTGAACTGTCAGAGCCCAAACAATGGCTTTCTCTGTGCAGCTGGGCTTTGCACCTGGTGCCTGCACAGGGCCCTCTGTGCTTCGGTTCTTCCGCACACAGCAATGTCCACACAGGCGGGGCTTATAAATACCCTCCAAAGGAGAAGTGAAACCACTGGCTAGTTCTCCTTTTCTCTGCTTAGTTGGCGCCCAGCAGCTGAGAGCAGCTGGTACAAACTCACATTCCCCAGTTCAGAGGCTCAACCTGTTCTTATTATTTTATGGTTGGGAAGCTTCTGGCAAACATCCTGTTTAGAATAAAATGGGACTCAGACTGACTATCAGGGGCTAAATTTACTACCTAGAAACTTCAAACAAAATAAAAGAGAAAGCAGAGGAAAGGGCAAGACCTATCGCACACCATTCACAGAAAGAGAACACAAAAGTCTTCTCAGAGTGAGCCTTTTACCTGTATGTAGAAGGTCCTGGAGCTTGTTATGATTTCAAACAGGTTGTCCCTCATTAAGAGATCACTAGACAAAGAGAAAGCAAGTTACCAGGCATGCCTGCACACACACTGAGGACATGATTTATCCCAAGTAAAGGCTCCTGCGCCCTCTCCCATAGAAAGGGGGCTGGCTCCCAGGCCATTCTTCCTCCAGCCTCTGCCTCAAATACCATGACAGGGGTCTCTTCCAGCTTAACTTCCCACAGGTTCTCAGGAGGTCTTGCCATCCCCATGGAAATCCCACACACACACACACCCCACCACCAGTTCTAACAAGATAATGCTCCTTTCCCTCTAAAGCCTCCTGCCTAAGATCCATCACATCCCATACGACCTATAGTTGTGGGGGGAAGGGGCAGTTAGGGGCCAAGATGTATAAAGTTCTTTGTACAAAGCACTGCTTTAAGTGCTTTTTTTCAGGGTCAAGCAGATGAACATTTTATTGGTTTTATAAATATGTAAATGTAACTAATCAATTATTAATTTTACATATTTATTAATACATAAGATATTATTTATATATAAAGACATAGAGACACAGAATGTACCTGTAACATTTTATTAGTTTCAGGTACACAAGATAGTGATGCAGTATTTGTATATATTGTGAACTGATCACCACAAGAAGTCTAGTTGACATCAGTCACCACACATAGTTACAAGCTCTTTTTTTCTTGTGATGAGAACTTTTAAGGTCTACTCCCTCAGCAACTTACAAATATCCAATATAGCATTATTAATTATGGTTACCATACTGTACATCACATTACTAGGACTTATTTATTTTATAAATGGAAGTTTGTGCCTTCTGATCCCCTTTACCCATTTTGCCCACCCCCCACCTCCCACCTCTGACAACCACCAATCTGTTCTTTGAGTGTTTTTGAGTGTGTTATTTTATCCAATGTTTACAACAATCCAGTAAGGAACTGAAGACTTTCCCCACTTTGTGGATGAGGAAACCTAGCCTCAGAGAGGCTACGTGACTTGTCCATGGTGCCGAAGTTAGTAAACAGCAGAGCAAGGATTTGAATCCAGGTCTGACTTCAGAATCTATGCTTTTAAGTACTCCATTACCATTTGCCTCTCCTATGGGAACCAACTCTCACTTCCAAAGCCTTCCTCCCCACAAGCAGCAACCTCATCAGCTTCATTAAATTACTGCTCTGTGCCACCATGTACTGGGTTGAGACGGGGAACCAATGAGATATGGAAGGAGAAACTAGACTACTTTAAGATACTTCAAACTCGGTATGAGTTTGGGAAGAATCCTGACTTCTACAAGGAAAAAGGGGAGATGTAGGTGGTGCCCAGTGACAAACCCTAAATCGGCCAAAATTATTTGCAGTGTTGAACGCCTGTTGTGTGTATCCAGGTGCTGTGGGCAATACATAAGGAGTGAAAGATCTAATTTCTTCCCAATAAAAGAACCAAAAAAAAAAAATAAAGCAAAACTATACAATTAGATGTTAGACTGTGTGTTCTTACGCCAAGAGTGAGAATAATTCCAAAAAAGGACTGATTGCAGGCAGAGTTGGCTTCATGAATGAGGACTTGGAAGGACATGGCAGGCACTGAGCCAGTGACATGGGCACCCGGGCAAAGGAGGAGCAAGAGACTAAAGACCCACGTGGGAAGGGACAGCAAGATGGTGTCAGAAAGACCTGGGACCAAATCCTGACTCCACTTGGGGAAAAGATATTGTAGGAATATTTTAAATCTTTGTGGGCCTTTGTTCCCCAACTGTAAAAAGGAGATGAGAAGACCCCCCTTACCAGGCTGGTGACCACAAAGATCAATGTATGAAGTACATAAGGCATCTGCTACCATGCATGTCATATAGCGGTCACTTGAAACATTTCACTGACCATTATTACTTTCTGAATGGAGATGGCTCTTCTTACTGACTAAACTGTTTTCGTTTTTTAAATTACTCACACACATACAGTACACTCATGTCATCGACTACTGAAGAGACGAAAGCAAAGCAAGGAGGAAATCCCCACCCTTGTCACATCTACTTCCCAAGCTACACGTTGCCTTTCAATTCAATTCAGTTCAATTTAATTCAAGTTAACAAATGTTTGTTGACTACGCAGATGCCCTAAAGCTTCCTAACTGGGTTTGGGGAGGCCGCACAGTCTCATAGGCCTGGAACCCGCAGAGCCTTGGGGACTTCTTTCCCTAATGATCTGAAGCTCTCTTAATTCCTTCACTAAGGATTCAGTCTGACTGTGGCAGTGAGAGACTCAGGTGAAGTACAGAGCACTCTTAGGACTCAATGCCATCTGGGCTCGCTAGCTGCCCAACATGCCCAGGTGGCTGTCCACCTACCTGTTTGCATGGGCCCCTGTGAAGTCAGGAATCATCTCTGAGGATGCAGTCATGCCCAGTCTTTCCTCCACCCACCATCAACCTCTGGAACCACACTTCTGGAACATCCATCACCAGCCACTTTTATGGAATACAAACTGTCACTGGGAACCTCCCTAATCTCTACTCTGCAAATATCATTTGCAAGACTCAGTACAGCTCCAGTTCAGTCCCTGCTTCCTTGGGGTCATGTGGCCTTTTGTTGCCATGTAAGACCTTCCTATGCCTTCATGTGATAACAGTCTGCCTGCTGCTAAGAGCCTCCCTGATGATGTTGGTCTGTAATGCACAGTCAATGGGATGGAGAGACGCAAACAGTCTCTAAAGACTGGAGCTTAAGGGGCAAAAGGAGGACTTTTAAATGTCCAGATGCCCTTGGGTTTCTACAGTTTAGTTCTAAGGGCATCTGTATCTATATTGACTACAGGAGAGAGCCTTTGCCTATGGGCCCCAGATCCCAAAGTCCTCCTATGCACCATGGCACTCTTCCTAGTGGGAAGAGGAACACATTAAAAATACTCGCTATTCCTCTACAAGGGAGTCACACAGAGATGCTGTTAATCACCTTTGTGTTAAGGAGATATCCAGGACTTTGTCAAAAAAGGGGAAAAGGCGTAAGAAGTTCAGGGAAGAAGCATTGGAATAAGCAGTGATCTGACCAGAAGTGCTGATAAGTGAGACCTCAGGACACTGTCTCTGCTCTGAGCCCTAAGCCTCCCATGCAATGAGCATTTAATTCTAACACTTGAGAAGCATCCCAACACCACTCTCTTCTTTTTCCCACATTATTTCTTTTTCTACATCAAAAATTATTATTTAGACTCAGCCTGTCTCCTCAGGGGCCAGAGAAAGGCAAAGGGAAAAGATGAGATGAGCTTGCCCAGTTTGGTCTCTTAGCTGCATTAGTTTGGACGCAGTAAGTGAGATGTCAGGCCCTGTCATGCTCATGGGAGAAAATTCTTAAATAGAGCCTCTGAAGGGTAGTAAATGAAGATTTAGGCAGGCAAATGGGGATTCCTATCAGAAAAAAAAAAGTAAGCAGACATGATTACCCAGATTTGACCAGACACTCATGGGTCTTAAGAACATCCTTGAGAAATATAGTGCGCAGTGGTTCTCGGTCCTGGTGGAAAAAATAAGATAGGTAAATGAGACTATCCACATAATGCCACAACCCAGCCCAGCTGATGAATGTATCTCTCTGATCAGAGGTACACTGCAAACAAGGCAAAGTCTCAAAATAACTATCAAGAGAGGAAAAAGTTCTAAGAAGATATTCTGTGGCTCTGACCACAGAGCAGCTCACTGCGTTGAGGGAGGGAGAAAGCGAAGGCCACGTTACTATTGACATAAAGATGTACACATGGGATGGATGCTCATAAGACAGAGGCACCCCACAGGCCTGTGTGTGTGCCCACATCTCTACTCATGCACACACATGTCAGTGTCACCTGTGTGCCTCTTGCTTCCATGGCCTGTCAGAAGGGCCCCAGAATGACTACAAACCTGTTCACACTTGAAGTAGCAGAGAGTAAAGTCATCAAGTGCAAAGAAGCGACGTTTCCAGCTCTTCCGCTGAAATAAAAAGCAAGAGCAGGACATTAAGAAGAGGTCCCAGCATTCCAGAGGGTGTTCCAGTTCTAAGCTCCTGGGTACCCAGCCCAATGGAAGCTGGGCTCCCACATTCAATGGGAGAGACGGGGTCAGCAGAGGGAGAGACTTCTTCCTATTAGAGGCAGAGCCTCAGGCATGCAGGGGTGAGTATTTAGTCCCAAACCTTTCACCAGTTTGGGAGGTGGGCAGCTCCTCCTTGCAGCCAGCTGTCCCCTGTGCACTGCCCACAACCACCGCTCCCAGGAGTCACCAGGACTCACTCTGGCCCCAGCGCTGACACTCACCACATTCCCTTGCTTCACGCAGTAGCCGCTCTTAATGAAGTGGGGCCCAGAGGGAACATGGCTGCCTGTCGTGGGGATGTAACTCTGAGACCTTCGAAGGATGGCGTGGGACCCGGGTTCACTCCCTTCCTGCCCATCCCCACCGTTCTACAAGGAAACAGTGTCAGGATTAGTACCTCCCCTTGCTCCTCACACGGCAAACCCCATGCCTCACCCAGCTCTCTCGGGGAAGCCTCTCTTGCCTCTTTACCCATGATAGCAATCAAAGAAGAAATAACAAGAAAGCAAACATTCATTTTGCTCCCATCAGGCACTGTACTGGGTGCTGTCAGAGAACAAGGCTCGCGAAGTTGGGCAGACCCAGGAAAAGGTAAGGACAGAGAAGGCAAACCAGAAGAGGGGAGAAACACCCTATGGGAGGAGGGACAGTAGGCTTGTTTTGTCCCTGTGATTTACAAGTGCTAGTCTCCCATGTATGGTGCAGGACCATACCGGCCAAAATGCCTCAAGATATGGTGGCCCCGATTTCTGTACTGCTACTATTCACACCCACCCCTGTCCCGGGTTTTCTTGGCCACCCCATCTGCACTGGCTCCCCCACCCACAACTACCTTTCCTCAGTGCAGCCCACCTCTGTGCACATCACTGGCACACTATGGACACCCCCATACCCCTGCCCCCTCCTGCCCCCGCCAGAAGCCCCAGGTCCCAGCACCTGATTGATGGGCGTGTGTACCACCACCCCTCCGATGATCTCGGTCTTGTAGGCCACCTGCGGCTTCTTCTCTAGGGCTGGAGGAGCTGCTAGGCTTTTCAGAACCTCGGTAGTCAGGGGCAGGCTCCCAACTTTGGGCACCTGGCAAGAAAGGCAGCTTAGGAAAAGTGGGGAGGCAAAAGAGGATTAGGGAAGAGGTAAGAAAAGCTAACGTACCAAATTGTAGTAAGACATTCTTCTCTTCCTCAGCCCTTCCATCGACCCATTCCTGAATACAAGGAACTCTGCCAGCAGACCCCTATACGCACATGCACACGCACACAATTACCGAGCACCCACTGTGAGCCGGCCCTTCCCTGACTACAGACCAACCATAAGGCAGCAAACAGACATACATGCCCCACCCTAATAGCACGGACATTCCAACAACAGAGACTGACCAAAAAACGCACAGCCAAACAATAAGAATAATTATAAATTGTGGGGAGTGCCATAAAAAAAAATAAACAGGAGCTGAGATACAGAGGTGCAGGGGAACTATTTGAAACGGAATGGTGAGCGGAGGTATCCAGAGGAAGAGAGATGCTGGAACAGTAACCCAGACATGAACAGGAACCAGGAATGTAAGGAGGAGAAAGCATGCTAGGCAGGGGAACAGGTAACATACATGTGGGATACGGAACATAATTAGGGGACCATGAGCTTTGGAGCCCAAGGACCCGGGCTACCTACTCCTGACCTGTCACTGACTGAGTGACCTTTGGCACTGAACCTCTCTTTAGGCCAAAACTGGCCCATGTAGAAAACAAAAAGGGTAATAATATTTATATCGTAGTCACTGTACTTATCAAATGAGAGTATATATATTTTTTTAATTTTCAAAAATAAAAAATATAAAAGTACAGTTGACCTTTGAACAACACAGGGTTAAGAGCACTGGCTCCCACACAGTAAAAACTCCATGTATAACTTATAACTCTGAAAACTCAACTACTAATAGCCTACTGTTGACCGGAAGCCTTACTGATAACAGACATCATCAGTTAACACAGATTTTGTATGTTCTATGTATTATATACTGTATTCTTACAATAAAGCTAGACAAAATAAAATATTATTAAGAAAATCATAAGGAAAATACATTCACAGTTGTACTGCAAAAAAACCCTGCATATAAGTAGTTCAAACCTATGTTGTTCAGGGGTCAAGAATATTACAAAATATTTTAATTAACATTTCACAAATGGTACTCACATTTACAAACACAGCCCTTTTGAACAGTTATCTTTTTTTCTCTCTTGGAAGAATTAGGGCACCACGGACAATCACATAATCACAGAATTTTTGTGGCTCTTTTGACACCACAGGCCACAGGCTGCAAACTGGTGGCCTGAAGGCAGATTCTGGCCAAACTATGTGTTGTTGGTCCTATGTAGTGTGTTTTTCAATCCACATTTCCAATGTGAAATATTTTACCTAAAAATCCAGACTTCCAGTTAAGCAGCATTTCTCTCTTAAGATGGAGAACACTCTTCAGTTTGCCACTGTCCCTATCATGCTCCCCAACACTGAGGCCACAAGCCAGGTGCTGTTTATCCTCATTTATGTTGTTGTTTTTCTTCCTCCTTGCTCATTTCACTCACTTATACTGGAAATTCCAATAACATCTTTCATTTTGTAAGAAAATAAGAGAGGCTCAGGCCAGTCAAGTCAATCGCCCAAAGCCGTGGTCAATAACTGAACAGAGACTAGATCCTAACTCCCTACCAGGGCGCAATTTCCACAGCATCACAAAGCCCGTCCTTCACAAGTCTCACACTCTATGCGGATCTAGACACGAGTAAAGCTAACATCTTCCATTTCTATGGCCTTGGGAATCAGAAGGACCTAAGAATCCAGACTTTTCAAGAGCTCATAGCTCAGGGCCCTTTGAGAACTCTGCCAAGGATGAGACCAAAGACTACTCCATTCCATGTCTATTCAAAGGGTTAAGACCACTGTGATTATGCTGGAGCTCCAGAAAGAAGATGAGATCCCTGGCCTGTGCATTCCATTTACATAGGCAAAGGTGACCTCCACCCACCAGCTCTCCAGATGGAGCCAGAAATCTACCTTCTCTCCCTTCCAGCTGTCTGAACTGCAGTTCCCACCTCAGTGGGCCCCATTCAGGGCCACACAATGTGTCAAACTCTACTGCATGGTCTCTACCTCAAGCAATCTGCTGCATGGTCTCTACCTCAAGCAATGTCTATGAAGTAGGCATTATTTTCTCCATTTTATAGAAGAGATCAATGAAAGCTCATTCAAAGGAAGTAAATTTCCCCTAGGACTGCCTGACTCTCCATTGCTAAATGCCCCACTACCTACCTATGCCACCTTTTCTTCCCTGAGTTTTGCTATAATGTGATGGGACCCCTTTAGGGATGTTGATTATGGCTGGGATGTTTAGTGATATCATCATCATGGAACAACAGAAGCTCCCCTCAAGTGACCTAAATGAATTCTAGCAAAGAAAGGAGGGATGTAGCCTTTTAGACTTCCCAGTGGCCAGCAAAGGACTCATAGAAGCTTAGCTGTTGTACTGCCTCTCAGAATCTTGTCATCATAGGCTGCATCTGACCATCTACACGGAACCTTTCCAAAGCCTCCAGCTTGTGGAGGACAAACCCACAATAACTGCCCCAGAGCTTGAAAACAAGGTCATTCTTTTGGTTGGTCCATATCCCCAGAGGCCTAATTAAAGGTGTGCCCTCCTCCATCTCCCTGTGGAGTATTCTCTGATGGGGGATATCCTTATGAATCTCATTTGCAATGTGAAATGAAAATTACAGGGACATGGGGCACCTGGCTCAGTTGCTGGAGCATATGACTCTTGATCCCAGGGTTACAAATTCAAGCCCCATGGTGGGTGTAGAGGTTACTTAACAACAAGAAAAGAAAGAAGGAAGGAAGGAAGGAAGGAAGGAAGGAAGGAAGGAAGGAAGGAAGGAAGGAAGGAAGGAAGGAAAGAAAGAAAGAAAGAAAGAAAGAAAGAAAGAAAGAAAGAAAGAAAGAAAGAAAGAAAGAAAGAAAGAAAGAAAAAGAAAATTACAGGGACTCATCTTACTTCCACCAGGCATGTCTAGACTGCAATGAGGAACAATCCAATAGGGGCAGGAGGCTGTGCTTTACTTTTACTGCTCAATTTTCAACAGTTTTGGGAAATGTAGTAAGTTGAATAATGTCCCCTTAAAACCATCCACCCACAAACTCAGAATATGACTTTATTTAGAAATAGGGTCTTTGCAAATATAGTTAAATTAAGATCAGGTCATAACCAGTTAGGGTGGGCCCAAAGTCCAATGACTGATGCCCCTTTTAGAAGAAGAGAGGACACACAGACACACAGGCCATAGTGATGGAGGCAGAGACGGGAGTAATGCAGCTATAAGCCAGAGCATACCATTTTCTTCAGTGATAAGGACCCAGTGGCCTCAGCACAAAATGAACAGTGATCTGTGGGCAGATAAACTCGATCTATCCTGGTTCCATAAACTTGGGCAAGTCACTTTAATCTCTATATATTTGTATCACCCCATTTATAATTGGGAATAATAACACTTAAGGTTTTTATATGAGGCTAAAATGAAGCCATGTATGTAAAAATGGTGTGTAATCTAACAAAGTTTACAACTGTTGCTCTTTTTAAATATTTTTAAATTTTTTAAAAATGTTTATTCATTTATTTTTTGAGAGAGAGAGCAGGAAAGAGTGTGTGTGTGTGAAAGGGGGAGGGACAGAGAGAGAGAGACACAGATCTGAAGCAGGATCCAGGCTCCGAGTTGTCAGCACAGAGCCCAATGTGGGGCTCAAACCCACGAACCATGAGATCATGAGATCATGACCTGAGCTGAAGTCAGACGTTTAACCAACTGAGCCACCCAAGTGCCCCTTTAAATATTTCCATTAACTCTTTTAGGTCTTGGAAGTCATAGGGTTCTGGGTGTTTAATCTCAGCTCTACCATTTACCCACCTCTAGATTTTGGGCAAGACTCTGATTTCCATCTTTCTCATCTAAAAAAGGGTAATAAAACCATTTATAAGAGTGATGTGAGAGGGGTGAATAATATGGCACGTGTGAGAGCTTGGCTCGATACATTATCTGTTCCCTCATTCATCTCTGTATCTGCCAAAGTCCCTGATGCTGCACTTTGTATATAAGGTGCCCTAAAATAAGTAGGCATGCCATCAATGTGATGCCCAGCCCACATCTTCCTTCATCCCAGCCTCCCTTAGGAAGGACACAAGATACAGGACGATATGGAAGTAGAAAAAGAAGTAAACCCTTCCAGGGCACAAACTGAATAGGAAATAGAGTATCCATCCTCTTCCTTCTATCCCACGAGACCTTTGACAGGAGGAGTGAAAAGATATATGAATGGAGTAAAGTAAAGTAAGGGGGATCCTGGAGACTATGAGACCCAGCAGAAGGCTCTGACATTCCAGCAAGCCTCTGGACTCCCAGCCTCTGGGCACCGCCATGCTCCTTCCCACTCCTGTGGCTTATGACTTCTGTTCCACACGGCCAGAAAAAAGGTGGGGGAACCTCACTACTGACAGCAACTCTATGCTCAAGGCACAAAAGAAAGGCCCCACCTCCTATCAGGCTTTGTAGCCCAGTTTACGAGGCAGGACAGAGAAGGAAAGCCATGAGAGAATGCTGAAAGAGAATAAAGTATTAGACACTGAAAGAAGCTCCAAAAGTGTGTCAAACACAGAAGGGTGAAGACCGCATCATGAACGAAGGAAACCTGTACTAAGATCCGCACTCTAGAGTCATGTGCACAAGCATGTCGGTTAGCACACAAATGTGAGATAGCTGCACTCTCCCTCCCTCCCTTCCGTTCTCTTTTCACAGGTGAACCAAAGTTTATAAAAATAACAAGCTAATAAGCCAGACCACCTCAATGACTGAATTGTACTCTGCTTGAGACTGCCATCGCAAGTGCTGGATAGGTGTACAGATTTCTCCTATTAATTTTCTCACAGAAACCCTGAGGTATTTGGGAGAATAATCTGCCCCAGTACATAGGGTTACTATTAGAAGTGACTAGAATGTAAACTAGTCTGACCATATGATAAGAAAATGAACCATCCAGGGGCACCTGGGTGGCTCAGTTTGTTGAGCATCTGACTCTTGATTTTGGCTGAGGTCATGACCCTAGAGCCATGACCATAGAGATGAGCCATCATCATAGAGATGAGGATTGAGCCCCTCATCAGGCTACGCAATGAGGATGGAGGCTGCTTAAGATTCTCTCTCTCTCCCTCAACCCCTATCCCCATTTGTGTGCTCTCAAAAAATTTAAAAAAAAGAAAAAAAAAGAAATCAATCTTCCAATTACAAAGTGGACAGAAGACATGAACAGACATTTCTCCAAAGACATCCAGGTGGCCAACAGACACATAAAATGATGTTCATCATCACTTATCATCAGGGAAATGCAAATCAAAACTGCAATGAGATATCACCTCACACTGTCAGAACAGTGAAAATCAACAACACAAGAAACAAGAGGTGTTGGTGAGGATGTAGAGAAAAAGTAGCACTTGTACACTGTTGGTGGGAATGCAAACTGGTGCAGCCACTGTGGAAAACAATATGGAGGTTCTTCAGAAAGTTAAAAATAGAACTACCTTATGATCCAGCAATTGCACTGCTGGGTATTTACCCAAAGAATACAAGAACACTAAGTCACAGGGATACATGCGCCCCTATGTTTATAACAGCATTATCCACAATGCCAAGACATGGAAACAGCCCAAGGATCCATCAACTGATGAATGGATAAAGTGGTATACACACACACACACACACACACACACACACAAATATTACTTGGCCATAAAAAAGAATGAAATCTTGCCATTTGCAAGGACACGGATAGAGCTAGAGAGTATAAGGCTAAGCAAGATAAGTCAGAGAAAGACAAATGCCATATGATTTCATTCACATATGGAATTTAAGAAAACAAACAAGCAAAAGAAAAATAAAAGAGACAGAGAGAGACAAATCAAGAAACAGACTCTTAACTATAGAGAACAAACTGATGGTTACCAGAGGGGAGGAGGATGGGGGGATGGGTGAAATAGGTGATGGGAATTAAGGAGTGCACTTGTGATGAGCACCGGGTGACGTATGAAAGTGCTGAATCACTATATTGTACAACTGAAACTAACATAACACTGTATGTTAACTAACTGGTATTAAAATAATAACTTAAAACAAAAATAACTAAAACAAGAATATCAATCTTCTCAGCATACAAACCACAGTTTACATGCCACAAGGCTGCCTATTATTGATGAAATGTCTAGTGGTTTTTTGGCCCCCAAAACATTAAGTTTTCCCTCTCCTCGTTCCTACCCTTCTTTCTTCTTCTGTATTTCTAAGGAAGAAGAAAGGAGTGCACCAGTCAAAGAGAATGAGACTACTCACAGAGCAGTCAGTGAACTAGCTCAGTGATGCTTTTCAAATGGAAGGCTTCTTCAGGACAGGTTGGTGGATGGCCCGGACTGACCTCCAGGTCACCTCTTAAAGGAAGAAGAGTATCTCCCCCCTCCGTGCCAGTAAAAAGTTCTGACTTCCCTCTTCATATGCTTTCCTTTTACTCTGCTTCTCATAGTCAGCAATCCATCTTCCAATCCCACTACACTCTGAATCAGCACACCAGAATTACCCAAAACACGACAGAGCAGGAGCCCTCCCAGGAAGCGCAAAGGGGACGCTCCATAAACTTCCCCTTGAACTTGATTCAAACTCAAACTCTCAGTTCAACTTGTGGTTAGTCAGCCAAGGTGTAAGAAGAGGTAGGGGGAACTGGGTCTGAACCGGCTCCTGGGAAAGCCCCTGCCATCATCTGAGCTTTTCCCCACCCAAAATGGGCCACGTGCTGAGAAGGGGCACGGACTCCCTCCAGAAAGGAGAAGGAATCATACATACGGTGATTTTGCTGGCTTGGTTCAAGGCTTCAACCCAGTCCTTCAGATCTTTCTGGTCATTAGCTTGAAGGAAATACCTCTGAGAGAGGGCATTGATGACTGCAATCGTCATGGGGAAGAAAAGAGGAAAGACCCAGGTGAGAACACATGCAAGACAAAAAGACTCCACAAAACTAAGGTGCCGAAGTAGCAAGGTGGAGGATTCTACGAAGCAGATGAAGACATTTGTCATGACGCAAAGTCAGCTGCATGAATATCAGGGAAGCAGCAGGCTATAAGTGCTGTCTCTTTAAAAGTGTGAATTAGTCCATCACCTGTCGTTAATGTTCTAATAACCCCCTTAATAATACACTGTTGTACAGCGATGAGGCTTCTAGTCCACCACCACCAAGATACACGCTTGAACTGCTTTTTAGAGGTGCTCACAGATTTACAGTCATGATGATACATATATAATTTTGGACCCAGTGCTCCTTGTTTTTACTGGCACAACTGGCCTGGGTTAGGAGCCTTGTCTGTGGTCGGAAAATGGAACAAAGCTTGCCTGAGATCAAATCTGTGACCCTGACCTTATATTCCACCTGTTCTTTCCTCTGAGCACTCCATGAGGTCAATAATTTACTTTTGGGTTCATTATTTATCTCTTTTAGATCTGCTGTCCACAAAATCTGAGACAGTAATTTCTGAGCTTAGCAACGATATTTGAAAGAAACGGGACAATGAGAGCACCAAAGAAGCCTGAACCAGCCTGCAGTTGGGAGAGATGACAGCTCAAGTCACTCTTTTATTCTTCTAGCGTAAATAAGCCAGAACTATAAGTAAGCATCATGCGGTACACATTGAATTCATTAGTTCATTCAGTCCCTCAACAAATATTATTGAACAGCCATTATATGCCAGGAACCACTGTATGTGGTGAGGAGACAGCAGTGACAGAGCAAAGGGATATCCCTGCTTCATGGAGCTTGCAAAACCACCCTAGATAAAAACAGAAGCTACTTATTAGTATCTGCTTATAGAACTTTGTACAGTACTGAGAACATAGTAGGAGCCAAATAAATACTGATGATTTAATTAATGACTAGAGGCAGCCACCGAGCAATGCCCTCTCTGCTTCCTGTGTCACTCCCAACTCTTCACTCATCTGGCAACACTGAGACACTCGACAGGATACTCTTTTCCATTGTTCCTCCAGCTCCCCCCCAAGTCTCCACCTTTCCTGAGCACACCACTACAGAGTTGGAGATGAGGGTTCCCAGAAACTACCAGTAGATACCTGTACCCTGCCCTGTGGAGTCAGGAAAACAGAAACGTCGCTGCTCCCTGCACCTCTGTCTTATGCTATTAACGGTGTTCACAGGGAAACCAAAGAAAGCAGTATCACTTGACACCTAGCAACATCGCGGTGACCGAAGTCACTCATATACACAGGGCATAAGTCACATGTGATCACAGGACCGTCTCCACACAAAAAGGAAGTTGCTGTAGGAGTGTTCGGAGAACCCATCCTCCAGTTCAGTACTTACCGAAGCAAAACGGAGTTTTTGGTTTCTGCTTTGGTGTAGCTATGCTCACCTAAATCAAATAAAAAACAAAAGAAACAAGAATATATTTCTAACATTGTTGTAAAAGAAAACAGTGTTTTCTTTTCAAATTTTTTTATTGTGAAACTTCTCACACAAAAAAGAAGAGTATATAAAACATACATAAACATTCTGAAGAATAATAATTAAATGGAAACCCTATACTCACGATCCAGATTAAGAAATAGGCCACTATCAATCCTCTTTCTTGGAAGCCTTTTGTGTGCCTCTCCCTGATAGAATCCCACCCCCACCCCTCAGAAATAAGCACTATCTTGATGTCTATATTAATCTTTATCTTTGTAAAAATGCTTTTAGAAACCACTGAGTCCTGACAAAATTCTCTTTGGACCACACAACCTGTACTTGCCCCATTCACACTACAAGATTCCACTCCTCTCGCAACCACCGACCCCCTCCCTAAACAGTTCTCCAAATTAAAGATGGTATTGCTACACACACATAGATTCCAATTAAAGCACACAGAAAGGTCAGGCAGTGTGCATTTGGACATGCTGATCAGTGCCCTTTATATCTACCCTAACTGTTGAATCACAAAAAATAAGAGGGGCCCATGGAATCAGAACATACTTATGTATTTAAAAGAAGACAACAGAAGAAAGTAGAAATATGTTTATAGCTCCTGTTCTTTCATATTGTTTTATCAATCCTACCCCTTTCATGTACACTCCTGACTACATGCAGAGGTAAACCCATGTCACTCTGGTTCAAACCCACTGAACCAATAAAAGAAAACACATCATATTCCATCATATGCCCACAAACATTAGGTGACTACTCTTGTTGTAGGTTGAATAGGAACTGTACCTGGGATTTCTAAGGAGGCACCTTCCCCCCACCCTCAAACCCTAGGTTAGGAACTATTTCCACATTGTCATCATGCCCCTGTGGACACATTCTCTCAGTCCGCTTTCCAAGCAATGGCCTTCTCCTACTTGTATGAGACCTGAAAAAAAATACCTTGCCCTCCAACAAACAAAATGAATATAACATACTCAACATTAATACATCAATCATTAAATGTCTATGTAACATTATATAAACCTCCTCGACATTATATAAACCTCTTTGACAAGTGTTTGCAAGATGTCACATTAAGTCAACTTCGTTCATGTTTCAGTTAAACAGTCAAAGAAATTTCATTACATTCGAAAATAATTAGTAGCTTTGATTTTCTTAGTTCGCAAGAACCCTCCTGGATGGGCAAGATGACTGCTAAAAAATTACAGCCAATCACAAATTAGAGTTACTCAGCCGAATCATTCCAAATATCAGATGACTGAAATCCTTTCGAATATTTTACAGCCAATTATATTTAATGAGGGAGATGGTTATATTCTGATACGTTCACCATCATGTGAGGTGGAGGCCTTAGGCCTAACGAAAGTCTTTAAACAGTCCTGAAACACAAAGATTTAGGCAAAGACGAACACATATATCCTAAGTTCAGTCACAGACCACCCAAATTCAGGCATGTCTTCGCCATTCCCAGAAACCACTCAGCAGAGCTCCACGACATCATAGTTCTTTGCCCCTGTGCTGCCTGGTGTTCCTGGGTTTGAGATCCTGAATTCCATCTGAACCACAGTATGTGCCTTTATCCTGCTTGTGTCTGATGTTCTGATCTGTCAGTGTCTCATTTTCTTGCTCTATCCCTTGGCATCCATGTTCCCCCTGCAGGTCCTTACGCCCAAGGTCCATGCCCAAGGTTCATGCCCTACCCTCCACTCCTATGTAGCTCTGACCATCACAGAACTAACTGCCTGGCCCTCAGAACCCACCCATCTCACGGCTTCTTTGTACTTGAAGCTTTCGGATGGCTTTGTAAAGCTGGGCACTTTGAGACCTTCTGGGGCTTATTTGGAGATACACCTCTTTCTCCCAGAAACTGACTTTTATCACTGACCAGAGAAAGCACCATTGGCAGAGACTTTTCACCAGGTTGGGTGACAGAGAGTCGACTCCGACCACAACTTATCAGCAGCCTATACTGAGAGACTACTACCAATATGCTTATTACAGCAACTGAAACCAAGAGATCATCTGGTTTTTCATTTGTTTTTATTTTTTTTTATTTTTTATTTTTCCAATGTTTTTTATTTATTTTTGGGACAGAGAGAGACAGAGCATGAACGGGGGAGGGGCAGAGAGAGGGAGACACAGAGTCGGAAACAGGCTCCAGGCTCCGAGCCATCAGCCCAGAGCCTGACGCGGGGCTCGAACTCACGGACCGCGAGATCGTGACCTGGCTGAAGTCGGACGCTTAACCGACTGCGCCACCCAGGCGCCCCTTTCATTTGTTTTTATATGTTTATCCAGTTTTCAGTCAGGGGACGTGCGTGATTACATGCATGCACGTCTATAATTTGCCCCATGCCTAACCACGGAAGGAATATCTGGCAAGGCTGCTAGTTCTTTGCTGAATCAGTTCTAGTTCTGCCCTGATAGGCTATTTAGCGAGGGTCACACCCTCAAAATTTCTGATCAGCTTCCCAATTAGCAAAGCCAGACTGCAATTACAAGTCCCCTTCTTACAATCACAGAATGGCAGAAGAGGAAAAGAAATCATGTCTCTAGCTGTGCTGTGTCCTTCGGGGAGAAGGGCCAAGGTACAGGCTTCATTTACTATGGAGAGTTAGCTCTGGCCTCCCCGACATCCTGGGGACTGTGGCAGCAGAATCCCTGCCCCCATGGGACTGTAAGTATAAGCCCTCTGCTCTCCACCCCACCTCATGTTGGTGATCAGACCAGCCTGTGCAGCCTCTTTCGGATGTAGTGAAGGAACAGAGGATCCTGAAAAAGTATGGCGGGCAGCTTAACTATAGTGGGTGTGGCCAAGTGCTACCATCTGCCTGCCCTGAGGTGGCCACAGTTAAGTAGCTGCATGGCGGTGATTGACTGGTGGGTCCTGAATTATGCAAGCAATGAAAGGAGGTCAGGATGTGAGGCGGGGTATGGGCTCGGGTCACCCACAGAGTGACGCAGATAAGGCCACTCTACAGCGCAACAGCCTCTCAGGAACTCGCTCTTATCAGATCAAATACAGACCACAGGAGCAGCAAACTCATCAGTGGCAGGGCACTGTTTAGCCGGCCCCATCCTGTCTGCCCCTGGCCGGAAGTAGAGCTGGGGCCCCTCTGGCAGAAGCAGCAACAGCAGAACACGGTCTTGAAGCTCTGGGGTAGCTCTGCCCCGTGTCCAGGGTGACCCTGCCCCTTCAGGTGACATCAAGAGCAGAGGAAGAAGCAGTCAACTACACAGAATGGTTGGAGGGGTTCTAGGTAGGGGCGTCCGGACCAGCTTCAGGGGGTCAATGAGCCCTGAAATCACAGGCAAAACCGGGGTGTGTACACACAGACATACTTTACCTGGAAAAGGAGTTCACACTCTTCATGCAACTCTTAGAAGGATCCGTGACCACGACTCCCACCCCCCAACAACAAGAAGAACCACAGTGTTCTAGGGAGGTCTTCCTTATAGCTAGCTGAGGGCAAGGCCCTGACAAAGCGGGACACAAGCTGGGAGTGGGATGCTGGTGCTGGCTATATACAAGAGAAGAGCCATCCAGCAAAGTGGGAAGGTGATGGCACCAAGGCCACCTTCAGACATTTTCTAGTTTGCCCAAAACCTGGTTCTACTGCCATTGGTGCCCTGGACATCAGGTCAAGAACATTCATCTCTGTTGGCCTTTCTGAAGGAACTCCTCTTCCCAACACTAGCCCTCAAGAAAGAACTATGGAAGAGCACGCAGCATCCCCCCCCACCAACCCCCGCACAGAGACCACACACACACCACAAGCCAGGTCAACACTGTGGTTAAATGCTTTACTCTAGGGGTTGGGGGGCAGGGGTGCTACCTAGGGGTTAACAAGAAATACGCTGGAAGGCTAAATTTGATGCCAGCACCACAGCTCAATGTTTTTCTGGGAAAACCCCTGCTTTCTGGCACTGGGTCAGGCAGGAGTTAAAGGCTCCTCTCAGCTCCATGTAACCTGACCCTGTGGCAGCTGTGGGTTTCTGCATAACACCCACCCAGGCCTGCATCTCCCAAGAAGGGCTAAAAGGCATGCCCATCCTTTCTAAATGAGGCAGCCTCCAAAACTGAGAACTCTAAAAGCCCTCATCTGAGCTGCATTTATAAATCATGATTCAGCAGGAGATTGTATTCACTTTTCCCTAATCAAAAAAGAAAAAAAAAAAAATCTCCAAAACCCTTTCAAACAGGAGAGGGTTTGGAATTTCACTAATAATGAGGTTCTCTGCTCCCTCTCTGATTCTGTTCCTCCAAGCCTCCTGGAGAAAGACCTAATGAGCTCACAACAAGACCCGACAGGCAAGGGGAAGGCCCAAACCTCTGGCCAGCCTAGCCCCGGAGGCGGCCACATCTCACACCACAAGGCAAGCACAAATTGCCCACAGCTGTGCTAGCAAAGCTTTGCTTAAAGCCCTGCTCCCTTCCCGCCGCGCCCACCCCCCCCCCCCCCACCAGGTCATTATCTCCTCTCTCTAATCCGCTCAAACCCTGCCCTGCATCTTCTGCCTTTGTGCCCAGCTGTGTCTGCCAGACCCTGCCCGCAGCCCCTGCAGCCGCCTCCACCTCCAAACCCCCGCCGCCCCCCCCCCCCACCGCCAGCTGGGATGGCAGGCTGAACACAAGGGCTCCCAAAGCTCATTATGAAAAGGAGCCAGTGGTCACTCAGATCTGGGTCCCCCTACCGTGTATCAACCCCTGAGGGTGGGAGAATGTGGACAAGGAAGCAGAGATTCCCCAAGAGGCCTGAAGTGAGGGGTGCGTGGGGAAAGCAGGACTTCCGGAACCTTTGTGCTGGCTGGGCGCCACCTGGCTCTTCTCATTGGACAAAGAGTTCCTCTTTCTGGCGAGGCACTAAATCCCCCGGCCTTTTTTATCTCTGCTGCATCACAGGTCAGCATTGGTGCCTGCTCCAGGGAGGGGCCGCTAAAAGAAGCTAAATTCAGCAGCTATGTGTGGGCATCATCAACCAGCCCTCTGCCTCCCCCCCCCTCCCCCGCCGCCCCCTCTCTGCCCTGTCTCTGCTCTGAAGGGGGGCTGATCTCCTACCATCCGCACTAACCGGATGGGGGATGGCCCGTCAGCCCACCTGCCAGACCCTCCAGCAGTCATCTGACTGCTGAATGGTTCCCTGGCACAACTGAGTGTCTTCCCGGGGCTCTCTTAGCCTTCCCTCCAGGAATCCTGTCCAGGTGATTGATAATCCAGCATAGCCCCAACTCTTTCTGAGCCGCTCCTTTAGAACAAGACCCCTGGGGAGAATCTTTTAGAGTCACTAGGAGGTTTCGTAGTTGTTTTTGTGCTCCTTTTTGCCCCAGTTTCTAAAAAAAGTCATGCCCCACTCCTATCCCCACTACCAATACCTCGTTGGCAGGAGCTGGGAGCATCACTGATGTGTCCCAGAAGGAAGAGGCTTCAGGCTCAGCTCCAAGAACCTGTGAGCCACACTCCACCCAGCCCTGGTCAGCAGCAAAGTTCCAAAGGCAAACGTGAGGACAGGGGAGCACTTCACTGCCCACGGAATATCCCCAAATGTTAACGCCAGAAGAACTGGACATTTCTTGTTTAGATACTAAACCTATTTAGAGAACATGAATTCCCAGAGCTCCAGGAGAACATTACCTTCGAGATGTAGGTCAGCTGCAAAGATCCAACAGCTCCTGCCCCAATTGCCAGGTTCTGAAAGACAGATGTTTTTCATTTTGAGAAGGATGATGCTACGTGAGGCAGTGGAAACAGCGCTAAGAGACAGAAGACCAAGACTCTAGTCCTGGCTTTGCAACCCTGAGCAAGCCACTTACCCACATTCTTGAGCTCACTTTCCTCTCTAAAACAGTGATAATTCTTGCCATGTATATGTATACACTAATGTTATCCTTGGCCTTACTTACCACAGAGGGCTGTGTTCTAGGACAGTGGTGAAAAGTGTGAGCTCCACCATTTGACAGTGAATACGTTCCTGAACCACTAAGCCTCCACTTTCTTTTCTGTAAAAATAGAGATGATAATAGTACCTACCTCATAAGGCAGCCATACGGATGACCTAATACATTTAAGGGCACTTGGAATTGTCCCTGGTACATAAATGACTCTCAACAAGTGTTAGCCATTATATTTTTTCTTTCCTGACTGCTCTGATCTCCGTGGTGGCTTGGTCCTGTTTCATGCCACTCTAAGTTCTTTTTGTAATAAACACAGTGCAGATTCATACAATACAGAAATTAGAAAATACAGCTGTTCGGTTTATTTTACAGGAGCATTACGAGTACCAACTGGAATGATGTCTGTAGACCATAAAACACTAAGTAAATGTTCTATTTTTTTTTTAATTTTTTTTTAACATTTATTTATTTTTGAGACAGAGAGCATGAACGGGGGAGGGGAGTAAATGTTCTATTAAAACAGCAAGAAACTCACAAGCACCTTGTCGGGCAATATTCTATCTTGGCACAATCTCTTTGGCTTTCTAATTTCTCCACTGTTAGAAATGAAATAATGATGACACAGGGATGGTAGCATATCAAAGAAATGACCGAGGTTAGAAATCACAGCTATGGAGTTTCTAATTTATAACGTGGAAAATTCACTCCCCCATGGACCTGAGACCCTGTCCACAGCTCCTGGTGACCTCTTAAACTGTTGCATAAGCCTCAAAGAATAACCCTGAAGTCCCCATTACCTGGGGTTATCTCAAAGCAATAAACAGAGATGAATCTTGGATAATGAGAATTTAGTGAATTTCCTAAAGGGTTAGCAGTGAAATGACCAGTCATTCCAGAAGACTGCCCTTAAGAAGTATCTTACATGGCAGGGAAGAGTCCTTCTAGGCCCAATTAACTAAATTAACACACATCACTTGAAGCAAATGCAAGATATGAAATTTTCTATTCAGGAAAAAAGGGATGGGGATAATACCACAGTGAAAGGATTCTCAGAGCCCTTAAATTTTAGAGTAAGAAATTCAGAAAGGATATTCCCCCTCTCCCTTTTACAAATGAGGCTATAAATCTAAAATGCTGCCTTGTGAGTCTCCAGATTAGCATTTCAAATATGGATGATCTGATTTACACATTTTTTTCAAATACACAGTGACAGCATTTTGTTTACTTTTAAGGAAACCTCTATTGGATAAAGAGAGATAGGTCCTGTGCCCCTAAATCAGAGTCCAAAAAGGAGCCACAGGACTCCAAAAGGCCGGTGAGCAACTGATACTGCCCCAAGGAGACCGTGAGTCACTCTGGATGGACACATGGAGCCACGGGCCTCTGCTGGACACAGAGCACCTGGCCCACTCCCAGCCCCCATTTGGCATTGGAGGAAAGTGAGGGGATTTGTGAGTGAGGGGATTTGTTCCACTTCACATAAATGCTCAGATCTCCTGACTTCAACCCAATGCCCTAGAAGCAAGCAGCACGATAAAATTTTAAAAGCTCGAGTGGTTGGAATTCTGGCTGTGACATTATCGCCCTATGACTGCAGGCAAGTTTCTGTACCTATAAAATGGAGACGACAAACCCTGTTTCATAGGCTCATTGTGAGAACAGCATGAAAATGCAGAGGGAGAGCCCAGCACACGGCAGCTCCTCTCCGCGACCCACAAGGCTAATTACAAGATACACATGCCAAGTCTCAGAGCTGGTCTTGCACAACTCCCTCTCCTCACCCCAAACCACAGCCCGAAGGCCTCCAGAGGTATCTGGAATTATGAGAGATGAAGTGAGATCTGGGGAACCATTTGGGCACTAACCCACATGTAATGACAGATATGAGCCGATCAGATTTCAACTACTTCATCCCCCCCACCCTCTCCATTGCTCCCCCCTCTGCCCCCTGCCTCCTTCAGCTCTCCCGCTGCAGAAATACACAGCAGCCGTTCTCCAGGCCCAGCTACCTGAGGGCAGGGGTGTCTTCACCACCTTCACCCACAGCCTACCCCTCAGTCTGCTCCCAGGCTCACATGCACCTCCACCATGAGAAGCCAGGAAAATATGATGAGTGTCTGTAAATGCAGTTTCCCCCCATCTTCCTCCCCACCCAGGGGAAAATGAATGACAGGAGTAAACAGCCCCAAGATCACCGAGCCTTGATCCAGAGGGATGGCTCCGTGTCCACTCCAATTACTGGACCTAGGAGATTAATGGTGACAGCTCACTGCCAGGGTGGCAGCCCCAGGCAGACACTTCCTGGTCAAGGAAGAATGTGCCAACATGCCTGAGCTGAGGACCTCAGGCAGCCAGCTGTCAGGCCAGGGATGCCAGGAAACAGCACCTGGGGAGGGGCAGGGCGTCAGAGCCTATGCAAGCTGCCTCTCCAGGCCACAAACTGTCTCTTTCAGGGAAAAGACAAGAGGACGCTGACTGCAGTCTGTCCCTCTCTTAATTCACGTACACCAATCCTTCTCCAACTTTGGTGCACATCAGAATCTCCTAGGGAGCTCGCCTGAAAAGGCCCGGGCTCAGGCCTCACCCAAAAAACACTGAATCAGAGTCAAGTGGAATGTGGTCAGAACATGCACATTTTTTAAATGTTCCCAAGTGATCCCTACACAGGCCCAAGTTTGAGAACAACTGGTCTACATGACAAAATCTAGCCTTTGATTCTGTATTGGAGTGTATTTTTCTGTGAGTTTAAGTCTCTTCTTACTAGATTTTAAGCACATTGAGGACATGAGTGGAATCGTATTCCTCTACAGAGCAGACTCCTCAACTTAAAACAAACAAACAAACAAACACCATTTACATGGTGGACAAGTTCCCAAACCAGTCCATAAAAGCCTGCTATACTCAGAGTGCCAAAGGCCTCCCATCCACCACTGGCGAATGACGTTTCTCTGGAATGACTTGTTCATGTTTTGAACTTGGCTGTCACTGAGTTTCCATTTCCCATGACCTTGGGTAGGGTTCCAGAGGGACAACAATAAGGGGCAGGGGGCATAAAAGGATTGAGTCCCAGCTACAAGAAGGTCAAGGGCTTGAGGAGAAGGACGAGAAGCATCGAGATGAGAGCATCTAAGCAGATGCGGAATGGAGACAGGCTGATGGGAAGACTACTATGTGAATCACCTGGGGATGGATATATATATATATACACATATATATATTTGTGGGGGTTTTTTTATTGATTTTGAGAGAGAGAGAGAGAGAGAGAGAGACGCAGAGGAGACAGGGAGAGAGAATCCCAAGCAGGCTCCATGCTGTCAACACAGTGTCCAAAGTGAGACTCGATCCCATGAACCGTGAGATCATGACCTGAGACAAAAGTCAAGAGTTGAACGCTCAACAGACTGATCCACCCAGGTGCCCCAACCTGGGGATGTTTTTAAACAAACTAATACCCATGCCTCATCCTCAGTTTTGGCTGATCTGGGGTAGGGCCCAGGCACCTGTATGTTTCTCAAGCTCCCCACTGATTCCACGGTGCTGCCTGTTTTGAGGACCAATGCTGCACACACTGGCTGGTCCTGCTGACTGTGCGCTGGCAATGTAGCAGCTGGTGAGAGAAAGTCACGCCCAGTGGCAGTGTACAGGGTGACCGTGGCTGCTGCACCAGCAGTAAACAGGGAGGAAGGGAAAGGCGGGGCGGTGGGCAGGGAGACAGAAAGGGGATTCCAGTGCCACATGAGGCTGTCAGCAATTGTGTGTGAGGATGTCTGTTAAGTCAGGAGCATTCTAAATTTTCTGGAACAATGTAGGGCACAGGACAGGTTCCCATTAAATGGTGGACAGTTTTTGTTTTAAGTTTATTTATTTATTGAGAGAGAGAGAGAGACAGCAGGGGTGGGGCAGAGAGAGAGACAGAGAGAGAGAATCCCAAGCAGGTTCTTTGCCATCAGCACAGAGCCCGATATGGGGCTCAAACCCATGAACCACGAGATCATGACCTGAGCTGAAATCAAGGGTTGGCTGCTTAACCAACTGAGCCATGCAGGCGCTCCGAATGACTGACAAGTTTTTATGACGATACTGCCAACACCTTGCTTTTTGCTCAAGTGTTCTGCCACCAAGGACCTCAAAGAAGCTCCCACTTCCCATGAGTGAAAAGCGTAGAGTTTATTCTTTTCCATTACCAAGGAAGGAGCAGACATGCCCACACAGAGATGTGACACACCTCCTATAGTAAGCCTGTTTTCCAGAAGCAACATTATTTCTGTTGAAATAGAAAATTTTTACCCGTGTGTCTCCTGCTGCCTTTCCCATCTTCTAATGAGAGTAACAGGGAACACAGAAATGACCAACTATAGAGTCATAAACTCACAGCACAACAACACTAAGGTTCTGGTGATCCCTCATCATTCACCATATGAGTCCTCTAAGGCTCAAGGTGGGGAAATGACTTCCTCAACAAGCAGATAAAGGCAGAGCTTGTAATTCCCAACATCAATCCGATACTCTGGCAAAGCACAACTGGAGGAAGAAAAAAGGAAGCTGATGCATATGTAGAGTCTATTATGCACCAGGCCTGTCGCTAGGTACTCCTATGCATTGCTTCATCCTAGCAATCCCATTTTACAGATGAAGATACTAAGGACTGAGCAGGTGAAGCAACTTGTTCAAGGTCACACATGCACTGAGTAGTCAGGCCAGTACACAAACCCAACCCTTTCTGATTCTCCAATCTCATGCTCTTTCCTTTGTACCTTGCCACCTCCCGTGAGACAATCCTTCAAATGTACAAGGACCTGCTCATTATCTGAGAGTTGATTATCAATGAAAGGTAAATACAAGAGCAGGACCAGCAGGGTTACACCAAAAGAGGCCCTATATAGTTACCCAAGCTGGGCAGGGCAGGAACTGGTCAAACTGGCTCTTGGCTGCCAAACTCCGAAAGACTGGGGATTCAGAGTAGAAAGGGGGAAAGAGAGAGGCTAGCCATCTTACCTTCTCTCATATCCCTCAGTGGTGCCTAGCAGAACACATTAGGTGGTCAAAAACAGCTTGCTAGTTAACTAGTGGGAGAAGGAGGAAGGGAATGTATGTGGAAATCCCACAACTAGGCCCTGAGCCACCATGGCTGCCCATGGGCTGAAACCACAACTCAAACCACCAGAAGCCAAGGCCAGACACAGACTTTCAGAAAAGAAAGACTTGCCTAGGAAGAGCCATGTGATGGGAACAGAGGGGAAAGCATAATTCCCTCTGCCCCACATTCCACAGCCCTCACCCTAGAATAAGAATAACCAAAAGGAAAGTAACCAAGCTATTCCCAGGGATTAGGTGATCCAGACAGTGGCTTGACCTGTTGCTCTGGTGTCAAATACATCTCCTCCCCTCCACTCTGCAGCTCCACTTCCTGATAACTAACTTGAGGAAGAGTGAAATGTCCATGGCTATTCTCCTCATTCTATAGTTCAAAATACACATTTAATCTTTGCCTTCCAGAAAAGTCAACTCTGTATCATAAATTGCTGTGTTGGTATAATGCTTGCATTCTATTATCTGGATGCCTCTTTTTCACTGACACACATCAGCACCGTCTTCAGCCAGTGGCTGGACTTTATGATTTGTAAGTCTCCTGCCACCACATTCCCAGCCCCTTTATTTCCCTCCCCCAAATCCTGGTGATAGTGACCAAAAGACATGCACCAAGGCCCTGGTTGTAGATAATCCCCTGGACACATTCTGATTCCAAGACTCCAACTACTGGCCACAAAAATGGTTCTAAAACTAAAACCTTAAACTCAATAAGCCAACCCCCTTCAGGGTGCCTGGATAGTTCAGTCGGTTGAGGGTCCAACTCTTGATTTCGGCTCAGGTCATGATCTCATGTTTCAATGGGTTCAAGCCCCATATTGGGCTCTGCACTGACAGTGTGGAGCCTGCTTGTGATTCACTCTTCCCCCCACCCTCTCTACGTCTCCTGTGCTTGCTCTCTCTCTCTCAAATAAATAAAAACTTTAAAAAAATTTTTTAATTAAAAATAAAAAAAAAAAAGTAAGCCAACACCTTGACCCCTGTGCTCAAGGCAGCCCCCTCCACACATGCCTCAAATTCAAGAGTCATTTCCCCTCCAGCCTCGAACTGGCCCCGTACCCCACTGCCCCGCATCTGCCCGCGGATCCACACTCTCTCCCAGTCAGCCTGGTCCTAAACCTCCGAATGCTCTCCTTCACCCTTCTGTCAGTCACCAAGCCTGTCATTTTCTTCCTTCACAGGGCCTCTGGATCTGTCCCTTCCTCCCTATTCACCTTGCACCACCACCACTGACATTCCAGGAAACCCTAGAAAAATGTCTCACTGTGAACAAGTAACATCTCGGTGACACTTTAGAGTTTATGCAAGCACTTTCACAAAAATTATTTAATCTTTACAGCAACTATGTCAGAGGGAGATATAATTAATATCATTACCCCTACTTTACAGAGGAGGACAGGAGACTCAAAAACGATCGGTGTTTCCCTAATTAAGGTATACCTCAAAGTGTTCTGTGCTCAGCTGATGTGAACTAAGAAAACGGGCTCGGAAGCAAAACCTAATAGGCAGCTCCCTCCCAAATATACAATTGCCCGCTTTGCCTTAAAGGCATTATTTGAATAAAAACAATAATAAAATGCCATTCTTTTGTATATAGTTTTATAAATACACAAACATAGATGTATATGATAGATATATTCAAACAAATATTGAAGACTGAAATCTAAAAGCAAAACATTAACAACAATATAACCAAAGACAAATTTTAAGAAAACTTAGAACAGTTTCTTCACGGCTTCACATGGGTAAAACCTCAGCTACATCTCTCAGCTTTCCTCTCTTTTAGTTGCTTGAACTTTAATAACAAGTAGGGCTAACTATTAACACAATTTTCCCCAAGTGCCTCTTGGTTTTCACTTCTTTTTAATTTAGACAAAGTACCATCTTGTTATAAAGAAGAGGAGGATTGTTTTTTAAAAAACCGCATGATTATACTCTAGTATTTTATGTTCATTCTCCAAAAGTCCATGCATAATTTTAATTCTAAAAACATTAATTAAATAGTAATGTTCCCTTAACAGAATTTGCATTTGGGTGAAAGTACAGATCTGTTGCTTGCAATCTTTTGGAATTTTTTTTCCCCAAAGGAATTCTGCATCCTTACTCTAACACAGTATGGACAAAAGCATGCCAGAAATTCTACTTAGCCCGTTAAATCATTTGTCTACGTGGAAAATTAATACACATACCAATAACACAAAACCCATGAATGAAAAACACTTGGCTCAAACAACTGCTGAAGATCTGAAAATTATCATGATGCTTGTTTATACAGAGAGTAACTCTGGATAGACACACAAGAAACTGGTCATGTGGGCTGCCTCTGGCTAGGGAAAGACGTGGCTGGCACAGAGGACTGGAAGGGAGTAACCTGTCACTATATGTGAGCTGTCCTACATTTTGAATTTTGTACCATATGCATATGCATTGGCTATTTTTTTTAAGTTCTCTTACCGGTTCTTGGCATTTTGACAGGGTAAAGCATGTGATGCAAAGATCTTTTAAATATTGTTGGATTTTAGCCAAATTTTGCTCAAGGAGGTTTCTGACAGAAAACACAATTTTAAAAAGTAGCAATTTTCACCTAGCCTTTAAGACAACACTATTGTCGGGGCGCCCAAGTGCTCAGCCAGTTAAGCATCTAACTTCAGATCATGATCCCACAGTTGGTGAGTTTGAGCCCCGCATTGGGCGCTCTGTGTCAGCATAGAGCCCACCTCAGGTCCTCTGTACCCACCTCTCTCTGCCCCTACCCCACTCATTCTCCCTCTCTCTCTCTCTCTCTCAAAAATAAACATTAAAAAAAGAGACAACATTATTGCTCATTTATATGTTCTACATATTCCTACCACTGTTCTGTATTCTACTAATATATCCAAAAACCCAAAATAGTCAAATAACCATCTTTTTTGTCAACACAGGTGAAACTGTTTGCCACTTTCAATGGAAAGAACCTATTAAAAGTTCTTTCAAAAAAAAAAAAAAAAAAAAAAAAAGCAAAGGGCTTTCATTGCACCCCAGAGTTACCAGGAGAGATAACAATCTTTCTGAAGGTTATAATGATCCATAATTCATATCACGGCCTTTGCAAAGTAAAAGCATCTGAGTATTTTTCTGTCAACAGAGAGAAAATACACTTCGCAGAGTACATTTGACAAGAACAACCATCTAGTACAACAGTATTTTCATGCTTCTGTAATTACGTCTTGCAATTACTTAGGCAAGTGGGCATCATGAGGGTGGAACATAAGCGTTGCTGTGCAACTAAAATATAGTTAGTCACTCTGTAGGTCACTGTAATAAAGTAAAGCAGCCCAATTAAGGTATTTCCTCTCCTCTCTCATGATAGAGACCAACATTAAATTAAAATACACGCTCTCGTTCCATAATATCATGGTGACGTTTCAGGGAGATCCAGCCAATGTTTGTTTCTGTTCAAAAATTATTTGTGTACTTAATATTATCAGCATATCAATTTTTAAAAGCATTAGCCAAATCTGTGGCCATAACCAATAATATTGAAACTTTCTATTTATAGGGGTGCTTTTTAGCAAATGGGTTTCATCCCATATCGGTCTGGTGTCACCACTGCCTGTATTAAAAACTTTACCACATTGAATCCAAATTCTATCGGACATCTGGGGCTGTACTGGGCCCATGCATGCTGACGCCTAGCGTACCCCTGCCATTCATCCCGTGAGCAGACACAGCTGATGTGCACACAATGGCCGGCACCTGCAGCTCTGTTTCCAAGGGCAGCCTTCAGGCCTCTGGAGCTGTTTTGCCCACACTGGTAGAGCCAAAACCAGTGACTGTCCAGTGGGGCATGCGAAAGCCCATGTCTCTCGGAGAACTCTGAGGCCTAACCTACAGCGAGCCCCCCTGCAGCATCAGGCTGAGGCCTACCCTTTGCCAACTTCTTGGAAGATCTTTGTCTGGCTTCCTCTGCTTCCCTGTCCTGCTTCCCAGCTCTCTTGACAGCTTCCAGAAGAACATTTCCTTAAGAAAGAGCTTGGCACAAATCCTTGTCTTGGTGCCTGACTCCTGGTCTTGGGGTCTCACTCTAACCAGGTGAGCTCACCTTCCTCCTTGGGACAGCCTCTGTCCCCAAATGACTGCTGTTTCCCTCACATAGAATACCTTCCTCTTCCTCTTTGGCTCTGCTTAGGATAGAGTGCATAACAATCAAATGAGAGGGGTGCCTGGGTGGCTCAGTCAGCTAAGCGTCCAACTTCAGCTCAGGTCATGATCTCACGGTTCCTGAGTTTGAGGCTCACTGCTGTCAGCCTGTCAGTGCACAGCCCGCTTCACATCCCTTGTCCCTTCTCCCTCCCCCACTTGCACTCTCCCAAAAATAAATAAATATTGAAAAAAAACCCTATCAAATGAAATAGCGTAAGTGAAAACACTTCAAAACCTATAAAATGCCCTGCAAATGGGAATCACTTGTGGTAATAATTCATCTCACCCATCCTTCCATATCTGGATCTAGCACCACCCCCCTCCACGAAGGTGGGGGTCCCACTCTCCCTGCCACATTTTTTTTTAATCGTCCACCTCCTCACCGACAGTGTAAGCTCCATGAAGGAAAAGATGCGGTCTGTGCACTGCTGGAGCCTCAGCATCCACAGTGGCGTATGGTGCACAGGGTGTGTTTAGCAAACCTGTGTTAAGTTGCGTTGCTAAACTCCAGTAGCTCACTCTACTCTTCGCCCTTCAGGAAACGAAGGGCTGACAGCCATGTTAGAGATCATCTAGAGTACCTACAGCCCAGTGAGCACAGATACCTCACCTAACGTACAAAACCACTCAGTGGCAGAGCCAGAATCTGATCCTTCATCTCGCCTCCCAGATCTGAGAACTTTCCATGTGAGACTCCACCTTGAGGCCCTACACCTTCCCTGGATGGGCAGACACACCAGAAAACTGCACCCCCTTCCCCTTCAGCCAACCTACTGGCATCTGGGCCATTCAACTCAACACTGTGCCATCTTGTTATAAAGCTGCGCTGAGATTTTTAGCGCCACAGTCGTGTGTGATGTTTTCATCTCTCCAGCTAAACCTGAAGCTTCCCGGTGGCAAAGACTTCACTGAATTCAGCTCCCACCTCGTCTCCAGGACCTTGCACAGGGCTGAGCACAGACATCAGTGGGAGGAAGCGGATGCAGGTGAAGAAAGCAGGCACTGGAGCATCTATACCTGGCTCCAACTCCAGCTCTACATTTTAACACCTGTGTGACTCTGAACAAAGTTGCCAAACTTCCTGCTCCTCGTCCAGAGTGATGACGGTCCCTGAGTCCCAGGATTATTAGGAGAACGTAATGAGATAATGTATGTAAAACATTTCACGCTCGGTAAGCATAAGCAGCAGGTAACAGTAATAGTAGCAGCAGCAGTAGGAAAAACAGGCTCCATAACCACCAACTACCAAGCGGCTTCAACAGGCAAAGATCAGAGACATGGGCTGAAAGAATCCCCTGCTTACTAGTGCCTATTAACTAAGATACCTTATCAGGCGTCTCTTTTGCCCTATAAAAATAAGATAGTGAGTGACCGAACGCAGTTCCATGTCTCTCTCCTCAGGGGCAGAGCACCCCCTCCACCCACCCTCTCCGTTTGCTCCTGGGGATCATCTCCAATCCACCCTTCTCCTGACTTCCAGCACTCTGCTTTGTCCGCCTCTGCAGAGTTTCCACTCAATTTAGGCCCAAGGGAAGCCCAACCCCAGGAGAGCAGTGTTGGGCACTCTGCATTTCACAAAGGCCTCCCTTTGGACAGACTCTTCACTTGGCCCTCTTTGGTCTGTTCATCCATTCATTGAGCACACACCTTTATTGAATGCTGGACACTATGGATCAAAACCTAAGCCAGATGAGCTCCCTACCCTAGAGGACCTCCCAGCCCTGAGCGTCCTCTGGCTTCTCTTTCTTAATCAGAGACTGCCTCTAAAGCTTTCCTTCCTCCTAAGCAACACTACGATGATGGTCTCATTATCAGCAATAAAGGCAGAAGAACTGGAGTCAGACTGCCAGGGCTGGAATCTTGGCTCTGAAACTCTTCACTATGTAGCCATGGGCAAATTCTTCCCCTCTCTGCCTCACCCACCTCACCTTTACAGTAAGGACAATAATACCTATCAATTAGACTTGTCAGAATAAAATGAAAACCCCATGAAGTCTTTAGAACAGTTCTTGCCACACAGTAATAAATGTTCACTAATACTATTTTACAACTTATAAAAATATCCACTCTCAAATCTAGAATGGCTATTTGGCCATTAACACAATGATGAGCTAAGTCAACAGCTGAAGGAGGAAAATGTTCTAAACTATTGTTCTGAACTATGTCAACAGCAAGACTCTGCTTTTTTAGGCATATGCCAGGCCAGCTGAAATCTCTGCTTCCAGGGAAACTGTAAAGACTCCCCAGCAGTGACCACAAGTTCTATTTGGTAACTCAAACTCAAAGAAGGCTCTAGCACAAAGTGCAGCCGAGAGCTCAGTCAGCAGGGAAGTGCAAGAGGCTGCCCTTGGCAGATGAGGGCTCACCCCAGAGGTCTTAGTAAGGCGGCCCAGGGCAGAGCATTCAGGGTTAGTGTGGGTTCTGGAACCAAGGAACGGTAAAATCAGTGGGCAGTACAGAGCAAGGGAAATCCTGACAACTGACAATATTTGAAATCTGAGACGGTAACAATGTGGCCTTGAGTGATCTGTCACTGACAGCAAGGCTCTCAGTCTGTGGTCCAGGATATGAAGGAGGATCCAGGTCTCAGGGGTGGTAGCTGGCAACAGTTAAGTCAGGATTCCCCAAGCAAATGAATCTGCATTAAGAACAGTCTTAGCAGGAAGCATGGCGGTAAGCAGGTAAGTCAGGATAAAAATACTTTTGAATTACCTTAGCTAATATGATAGGTGAGTCAGAGAAGGTACACAGAAGGAGAAAAAGAGAAAGGGAATGATAAAACCCAGAGACCATGAGTCACCCTTAGCTCACCCCTGGCACGCCAGGGGCCAAGTCGACCAGCAACAAAGATTTGATCCCAAGCTCCTCCAACAATGCCACTTCCTTTTGCAGTGGCTCTGTTGACCCAGCTAGGGGCACCTGTACAGAACAAAGGCAAGGAAAATGATAGAGTAGGGCCAGAAGGCAAACCTAAGACAAAAACACTATAAGAGGCAAGCATTCCAGGCTAAGTCAAGGATGTAAGTGTTCATAGGGTTCATTCTGCACACTCAGCATTTTCAATGAAAGTGATCAACAGAAGGTTATCAGGAATGAGAGGTGACACACGGGGCACAGTTCTATTTAGGGGTTAAGTTTTTTCTGGAGGAGGTGACTAGCAGCAGCTAACCAGAGTATGTTTTCTATATCTATAGCATGTTCTCTCGCCATCAAATCCAGAGGGCAAATGCCAAAGGCCTCTAGAGGGTTAGTCCCTGGATAATAACCTAGAGATTCACAGTAATCTTTTTCCACTGCACATCTTAAAGCACATATCCATCCCCGAACATTCAGACTTTCCCCTTCCCAAGTCTTTGAACCAGAGCCAGATCTCAGCCCCACACTCCTCCCTGCCACAACATGGCTGTGACCCATGAACTTGACATTCAGGGGCCATGCCAATCTTTGGGGACTCATTCCACCAAACTTCCATTGCTCCAGGGAAATGGGAAGGAAAGACCCAACAGCACTCATAGCACCAGAAATAAAAAGACTTGAGACTTTTTCTCATACCACTGACAACACCAGGGCTCCCAAGCCCAGCAATTAAAAGTAGGGGACCCTATCTTTGTGTCTCACTGCCACAAAATGCTAGGCAGGTCACCTAAGTCTGGCCATGTCCTTGATGAAGTCAATTCCAATGTCTGAGACTCAGTTTCTCATCTGTTACCATCAAGAAGCAAAACTAGGTGACCACCAAGGTTACCTCCCACCCAGGATTCCACAACTCCCTGATGCAAGAGACCAAAGAAGTCCAACGTTTGTTGAGCTCAGGGAACCAGGCCACACTCCCTGCCAGGGAGGGGCCCCAGACTGGAAGAGCAGGAGTGGCCATGAGGCCACAGCCACAACAAGGGAAGTGAAAGAAAGCAAGCCATGCCTTGGAGCCTGAAACAAGCCGGGCTGGCCTCTGCTGAACTTCTGAAGTTTTAAATTCCTGAGCGTAAGAAAAGATACCAGATCCCCAGGATCAGGACAAATGAGCTTCTTCTTCCTCAAACTAGTATCTGGGATGGCTGTGTATGTGTGTGTGCGTGTGTGTGTGTGTGTGTGTGTGTGTGTGTGTGTGTGTGTTGTAGGGAGTTTCACTCCTTACTGACCACCACTGTGATGCTGCCCACAAGAGATGAAGTGCTTGGAGCTAATCCCATGCGTATTCCTCCCAGGCAGTGACAGGCAGCCAGCCACCTTCCCATGCAGCCTCTCACCTGGGGGTTATCCATGTACCAGAGAAGGCAGTTGGCCTGGGTGTCCAGAATAAAGTACCTCCGCAGAAACTTGCCGCTGTTCTCATTCTCCTCGATGTCCAGAAACCCACAGATTCGGTTCTGTCGATCCACATAAGGCATTCCTGGGCTCTGCTCACATCACCCTGCATGGCAGGAAGAAGGGAGGTGCTGATGAGGAGGGTGAAGGGTGCCCTGCCTCAGGACCTGGAGGACCTTCACTCTGACTTGACTCACCTCTGTAAGAAGGTAGGCTTCTACATATCAGCCCCTTTCCCCAGAGCAAATGTTCCACCCCAACCAGATCCTGGAAACCTCTATCAATTCTGTTCCATAAGCAGCCATCAAAATTCATTAACATGTACTCAACTAAGTGTCCTGAGGGCCCACTGTGTGCCGAGCAGAGTCTTATGCAACTTTACACATAAAAAGAGGATATAAGCCTAGACTTTGGGTCAGGGGCCTGGGTTCAAATTCCAGTTTTAGCTACTTATGAATTGTGTGACTACAAACTATTTAATCTTTCTGCACCTCAGTTTCTGCACCTGTAAAATGGGGATAATAGTGGTACCTACACCTCATAAGATTTTGGTGAGAATTAAGTGCCCCGTGCACATCAAGCATTTTACGAACACTAGGCATTATGATGACCCTTTACAAAGGCCTTGTAAAGTAGGTCATAACCCAATTTTATACACAATGAAACTCAGAAAGGATTTAAGCTCCAATTCAAATACCTGCATAAAACTTTGCCAGGAACGCAGCCACAAAGAGCAAACCCTCCAGCTCCAGGAAAGTACTAAGGAATTAAATCTGAGGGGCTCATGGGGCCTTGTGGCAGGGCCACATCCCTCAGCCCTAGCTTCACTTACTTCACTCTGCTGTTCCCCAAAGGCCACTTATGACTGAAAGAATGAGGAATCAGAAGAAGGCTCCAACCAATGAACACGGTCACAGATTCCAACAAGGCCTCTGATGATGGGAGACAAGCTTTGCCTTCAAGCCAGACTCCCTTCTCCTCATGATTTCCTTCTGACTCTCCAAAGAGCCAAACAAAAGGGCAGGAGCTCTCTTCTCCTCCCCAAAGAGGATGAGCACCTTCCAACAAGCAGCTACACCCAACCCGGATGCACAGGTGGAACACAAGAGCCAGAAAACGCCATGTGACATTCTGACTTTCAAGAACAAACACCACCCACCACTGGGTCCCGCTTGGCTCTGACAAGCAAACCTCACTATGACCCAAGCCCACCAGGGCCCTAAGCAAAGTGGTGAGCTCGCTGGCTTACGGCCATGCCTGCACCACAACACTGGGTCAGCAAGTAAGTCACCAAGATGCTGCACCCATAGTGGTGCAGGCCCAGGGTAGGCCAGTCCCACATTCCCACAAGATCAGGCTCATTTGAAGGGTAGCTACTGGCAGTGTGGTCTGCTCTCCCTCCCACCCCCACAGGGGGCCCTGCAGTGTGGAGAGGCTGCCCCAAGAAGAAAGTGCCTCCCCCCTCCCCCGACACACACAAGGACACCAATGAACAGTAAATCCTTGATTGCGGGTTAAGATCAGCCCAGATTCCCAATGGGGACAGATGACAGGGGACCCAACGGCCACTTGATGGGTAATGATGGGGGACAAAAGAGTACAGAGGCAGAGAAACAAGACAAAGATGAAGCAGCACAGCTAAAAGGGAAGAAAAGGAGAAGTAAAACGGAAGGTGAGAAGATAAAAAGTGGAAAGACAGGGTTTTAAAAGATGGTGCAGGAGAAGGAAGTACAGCAGAAGTGGAGGAAGTGGAAACAGCATTACGTCCGTCACAGGTGCCTGCAGCCAGACCCCTGCTTCCTGGCGCTTTCCCGAGCTGAGCGTCCACCCTGGCTCCCGTTTCACAGTGGGGCGAGCATGATGAGGTCAGGAAAGGGGAAGAGATGGGCTTGAGCCAAGAGTCAGGAACAAGCACCATAGGAGGAATTTCAAGTCTTCTAGCAAACGCTGAGTTAAAGACGGGAGGCGGTGTTGGTTGGGAAGGAACACACCCCTGAGACAGGATGCAGTTCCCCACCCCCCAGAGAATCGGGAAAATTGGAGTCCCACGCAGAAAGGCTAGGATGACCCAGGCATCCCAAGCATAGTCCCATGCACAGCTCCTTGAGGGAGCTCACCCAACCCTCAGGAAAACTCGGTAAATTCCCTTGGTGGCAGCCTAGCCACAGAGATAGAATTTCCAGGGGAGGTCAGGACTATTGCCACTCCTGGAACATCTCTAAGAGAAAGCTTATAAACTGCAGTGGGATAACCAAGCCGACTGTCTCTAGCCCCAGTTGGTAAGCACAGCATCCAACTTCATGCTGGCTTTCAAATGTTCCCTTTTCAGCCTACAGGATTCATCAGTGCCAGTCTTTTTGTCAGGTCACAGGCTAGGGAAGGCACTCTTTCTACAATCCTCCAACAGTCTACTTTTGTTGAGGGGCTTCCAATTGACATGATCCATGAGTGGGAGAGGATCCTCATGTGCCAAAAGAAGGATAACAAAAAGGATTCTGGTTATGTCTCCTGGCTATGGTTTTATCGCCAGAAAAAAAAGCTGCTCAGATGTCCTGGGAAGCAGCTGAGTCATGGAGCTCATCGAGAGTGTGGGTGGTGAGGAGAAAGGATGGGCTGCAGGAGAAGCAAGCATCATGTGTAAACGTTGTTATGACTAGCCGACCCACACAGAGGCAACACACTCACAAGATGGCGCACCAGACACAAACCTGAGGTCCTAACCCCCAGTCCTCTGTCAGTTCATTCTGACCCCATTTGTGAATCCTTTGTCAGAACAGCAGCTAAGGTTTGGTACAGGGAGTCTGCAGCTCCCAAACCCCCAATCCCCTCTCCCTACTCTTCAACCTGCCACCACCATCTTGCAAGTCCCCTTGGCTCCTCCTCTTTTTCCTGGAAAGCCCCCCCCCCCAGTAGAGTGATCTCAGCCACCCCAAGCGCAGCCCCAACAAGTGGGCACTGAGGGGAGAAACGGAAGTGCTACTAATTGATTCATGAGGGGAGAAAAACACCTTGATGCACATGTACACACAGTCACCCCAAATTCCCCTAAGACCAAGGCAAAGCTTTGTAATGTTCTCTCTCACAACATTTCTCCAATTATATGGTTTTAGCCCATTTTGTGACTCTCTAAAATCACTTGCTATCTTAAATTTCATTTGAATCCAAATTCTCTGGTGTAAACCTACGGGTGGGGGTAGTTTTAGAGGGTGCTTTATCCCAGTAGTTACCCCCAACCCATGTCCTGGGCCCCACACCCTGACAATGACTCTCTCCCCACCTCCTGGGACAACATGCCAAATGTTCTTGCTGGGGTGCAGCACCAGATACCCCTGCCCCGGACTAGCCCTAGTAGCATAATGAAGCCTTTGCTCTAGTAGCATAATGAAACCTAGTACCTTCTGAGCCTCCACAACACAATGGTGACAAAAAGTACAGAATATTTGTAGAGGAAGGGACCTCAATTCCACTCCACTCAGTAGCCTCTTTCCAAAGCACGTCAAACCTCCCTAGAATTTTCCAAATTTTGGTGCAAAACTCAGAGCATAACAATGCTGGAATTTAAAAAAATTCACTCTGGCCAACCATTTTCACTTTTGCAAGCTTTTTCATGCCCCTATCCGCATAATTGGCCTTTTAAAATTTTTAAATTATATCATAAACATGTTCCATGTTGCTACATAGTCTTTATAACAATTGCCTTTAATGGTTGCATAACATTACTGAACTGCATTTACTATAATTTACTTAACCATTTCTCTAGGATCAGACAGATTATACTCAATTTTTGATTATATAAATAATGTTAAAATTCTTATTTTCATGCTTTCTTTCTCCTCTTACATGGAAACAGCATACATAATTTCCAAGCAATAATACGACTAGGTCATAGGTAATGATCTTTTAAAATTCTAGAGACCTATTACAAAGTTACTTCCTAAAAATATTTTCTGTTTACATCACAGTCAGCAATATATCGTTACCATCTCTAGAATCGTATATACATTGGATGTTCTCATTTTAAACTGTTGCTAGTTTTAAATATATAATGATGCCTAGTGAGGCTGAACATTTTTTTCACGTTTGCTTCCTGCTTCATCTTCCTTCCTAGACTTTGTTAAATGCAAATCAAAATTATGTACACATACAATAGTGTGTTCTCTCTGTCTCTCTCACACTCACACACACACACACACACACACACACACACACACACAATCAAACCAAGTCAAAACATGCCCTCCCATAATCCAAATAACTGAATAATGCATTTTAATGAAAAGTAAAATAGAAAAGAGGCTGGGGTGCCTGGTTGGCTCAGTCGGTTAAGCATCAGACTCTTGATTTTGTCTCAGGTCATGATCTCACAGTTCATGAGTTCAAGCCCTGCATCAGGCTCAGCGCTGACAGTGCAGAGCCTGCTTGGGATTCTCACTCTACCTCTCTCTCTGCCCTTCCCCCACCCAAAGTAAATAAATGTTTTTTCTAAAAAAAGAGGAAAATGTTATATGATCCAGATTTCTTCAATATACAAGTTCCTAAGTATGCACTGCACTTGAAAATATGTTAAATATTTAATTTGTGGTAAAAGTGAGACTGAGCAAAAAGTGAACTGCATGGAGTTACCCATTGATCAGCAACAGAAGATGAGTTAATGTCAAATAAATCAAGATTGCTGGCCAACGTTTGCAGTTGACCAAATGAAGCTCATTAGAAGATTCAAGTGCCTTCTACCTTTAGATGAGGTGAAGGGCACTGGGAGATATCTGTCTAAAATATCTCCTTGACTGACCATTTCAATGTCTTACTTTCCATTACTGGAGAATGTTTAATCCAAGAATAAAACTGTCCCCTATGAATTGAGGCAACTGACATATTTATCAGGCTGATTAAAATAAGAGACAGCTGTGACCAACACCCTAAGGAAAAAGAACACACACCAATGGGAGACAGAAGCACTAGCGGGTTAAGAATGTAAAGAGAAGATTGCTGCTGGAAACAAATGTCATCTACTTGAAAAGATTTCTTAGGGCTCTTACACACCCAGGACAAGAGCATGAACTTTTGGGGAAGGCCATTTGGCAATATATAACAAAAGAGCTAAATATGTTCAAAGCCTTTGACCCAGTGATTCTACTTCTAGGACTGGATCCAAATAAATAAAGATGCAAATAAAGATTAAAATTTGGGGGCACCTGGTGGCTCAGTCAGTTAAGTGTCTGGCTTTGGCTCAGGTCATGATCTCATGGTTCATGAGTTCGAGCCCCTTGTTGGGCTCTGTGCTGACAGCTCAGAGCCTGGAGGCTGCTTTGGATTCTGTGTCTCCCTCTCTCTCTGCACCCCCCACCCCGCTCACTCTGTCTCTCAAAAATAAACATTTTTTTAAAATTTTTAAATAAAAAAATAAACATTAAAAAAAGATTAAAAGATTTTAAATGACAGCTGTAATAGAATTTCTAATAACAACAAGTTGAAAATGCCCTGAATGTCCCAATGATTAGGGGATAATTAAATTAGGGGACATTCACATAAGGAAATGTTACAGAATCATTAAAAAAAACTATGTTTCCAAAGAATTTTAAATAAATCAGGGAGAAACTCATTATACCATAAATTTTTTAAATATATAATATGACTTAGAATATCATCTCGGGTTTGAGTTTCATGAGTTTCATGAGTTTGAGTCCCACGCTATCAGGACACAGCCTGCTTGAGATTCTCCCTCTCTCTCTCTGCACCTCCCCTGCTCACACTCTCTCTGTCTCTCTCAAACTAAATAAATAAACTTGGGGGAAAAAAAGAATATGATCTCGATCCCCTAAATATTATTTTTGTATTTCTATATTTGGATAGAAAAAGACTGACATATAGACATCAAAATATTGGCAGTTCTTATCTATGGCTTATGGGTGAATTTTATTTACTTCTGTGTATTTTCCAAATCTTCCAAATATTCTACAGGGAATGTGTGCTCCCCTTTATTCAGCAGGTGGGAAAGCTATTTAACTGCACACACACCCTGACCCGAGTGTATACATTTTGAAGCTGAGAATAAATTTGTCAAGTCTCCAGATTCCACAAACAAAACCTTGCCTCAATTATAGCTTTCTTGGGACCTTTTGGTGTTTCAAAGTCTTTTTTTTTTTTTTTAAAGTAAGCTCTACACCCAACATGGGGCTTAAACTCATGACTCTGAGATCAACAGTCACACCAACCAAGCCATCCAGGTGCCCCAAAGTATTAAATCTCATAAAGCACTATGCATCACAATTGCCCAAGAGCCAGGTACCTACCCAGAGGGCTTTGGCACTCTCCAAACTAGCTGGGTTTGGGTTTCTTACCTACTATTGTAACATCCTCTTAGAGAGGCTCATTCTTTCCCCTGCAGGTTTGGTTCCTTACTCTCTGGTCTCCATAAGAGAAGCCCCTGTCCTTAAGGCCAACTCAGTATTCACACCCACATGAATAACTATATTCCTCTACTGCTATAGCACCTAAGCCACACCATGCCCAGTGCTCTGGGAAAATGAAGAAGGAACCCTGACAAAGACCCCTAGTGGAATTTTCCTTCTTGAAACTTAGAAGACAGGGCTGACATTTTTTAAATAAATGGCTAAACAGATGAATGAAGAGATGGATAAATAGATTTATGTTTAAAAGAAAAGCTATAGGGGTGCCTGGGTGGCTTAGTCAGTTAAGCATCTGACTCTTCATTTCAACTCAGGTTGGTGAGACTGAGCCCCACACACCAGGCTCCGCACTATCAGCAGTGAACCTGCTTGAGATTCTCTCTCCCACTCTCTCTGCCCCTTCCCCAATCTCTCTCTCAAATAAATAAATTAATTTTTTAAAAAAACTTTAAAAAAAGCTATAGAGCTATCACATCATTAAAGCTGTAATTTGCTCTACTGGATGTCTTATTTTTAAGATCGCTAGTGCAGTTTGGAGATACAGGAAAAAACAGAGTGAAGTAAGGGAGATTCATCTGCTTGACCATCCTGACACTTTCGAAGCAGATAAAAGGGACAGAAAGTGATAATAGAGATAAAAACCTCAAATAGTATCGTCCCCATTATGAAACGACGTCTGACAGTTCAAATATGAAAAAAAACATCAATTTATTTTACAAATTTGGAGATTTTTTTTCACATCACTTTGCGTTGGCAACACAGGGAAATTTCAGGGATTTTGCTCCCGAGAAAGTCAGGATGGTGTTTCTCAACATGTGGTGGGGCATATGCAGTAGAACATCTCTTGTCTGGTTACCCTGCTAGGTTGGAAGGTGGAGACAGCAGCGTCCCGGTGAGTGAGAGGGATACCAACAGGCAATTGCTAAACTCGACAGGAGAAAGTTTATCGGGAAATGACATCAGAGGTCTCAGGGGACTGTAATAAGGCAGACAGGAACCAGAGTGAGGAGGTTATGAGCAGTCACTCCACTATCGCTGGAACGCGCGTGGGCCATCAGTACAGAGCTCACCTATGTTTAAATTTTTTTTTTTCAACGTTTTTTATTTATTTTTGGGACAGAGAGAGACAGAGCATGAACGGGGGAGGGGCAGAGAGAGAGGGAGACACAGAGTCGGAAACAGGCTCCAGGCTCCGAGCCGTCAGCCCAGAGCCTGACGCGGGGCTCGAACTCACCGACCGCGAGATCGTGACCTGGCTGAAGTCGGACGCTTAACCGACTGCGCCACCCAGGCGCCCCACACCTATGTTTAAATCTGCAGCACAGGCAAGTGTGTCCTGTGCAGCTTCACCAATGCCAAGGGCAGGGTAAAAACCACGATAACAGCAAGACACAAGCAGGGCTGTTTCATCCTTGGGAATGGACCAAAAATTGTAACTTAGGAAGTGTGGGAGCATCTATCTCCTCTTGTTAACTATCACTGCATTTTGAATGTGTCCTAAGAACAAATTCCAAATAGTCTGAAGGCAGGAGAGTCATGTGAGAGAGAAGGGAATGTACTGAGAGCATGTTCCCAACAGAAGTGCGAAGTGAAAAAAGCAAACATCCACAGCAACAGAGGGGTAAGAAAACGTGCCCACGTGACACAGATAGCCCAAACCCTCCTGGACCCTATAACTTTAAGGGGAGAGCCAAAGACACTCAAGAAGGAATTTTTAAGGGGGAAATTTTCAGGGAAAAGGCTGGAGAAACTGAACATTGATACACCGCAATCAAGATGCCAAAAGCAACAAAAACATTTTAAACAGTCATGACGTCTTTTAACAGCAACTTCATCTACGGTCAGAGAAAATGTGGCCGTTGCAGCCAGGAGGAAACGAAGGCCTTCCCGTGGCCCAAGGCTCCACCAGAGATCTCAGGCACAGGTAGATGAGCAGCCACACCTGGTTTATAAGTTAGCCAATAAAAACGGAGATCTCCAACTTTCAGAAGTGTGGCAGTCCCCTCCCCCACCCACTTAGAAGACACAATTATTTCAGTTTTCACTGCAGGGTTTCCTAACAGGAATCGGGAGCTGAAATCTTCATTTAAAACTTGACCCGCTAAAACACAGGCAGTAGAAAAATGAAAAGGCAACATCATTACTTCTGTCTACTAGCCTTTTTGCAAAGTGCCAGGGGAAACTGTAAATGGCCTCAACCGGTCTAAAGAGAAGGTGGGGAGGAGGAGGGACTGGGTGTGGCTAAGAGGATGTGCAGGTGACAACGACCAGTACGAGTGCATTTGACTAAACTCTTGCACGAAGGTGACCATTAAAAAGGGCATGCTGATTTCAGTTGTCCATCAATGTGGGAGAGTGAAGTGAAAGAGCATGTATTTTAGAGTCAGACAGACTCCACTGAGCTCTTCTCCTCATCTGCAAAACGGAGAGAATCGCTTTACCTACTTCAAAGGTGGCCGTGAGGATTAAATAAAATAATGTGTGAAAGTGCTTAACAGGAGTTCTGGTAAAGAGTAAGCACTGCTTAAATGTTGTTATGATGCGTGTGCATGTGTGTGAAGTGCCTGACAAGTAGCATACGGTTACCATTACTACCGCAGAGCTGCTTATTACAGGGCAGGCAGCTGCACGGGCTGTCTCTACCCCTCCAATATCAACAAGCAAATGTCAAGAGAAAGGGATCCCCCTCAAAGAAAGGCATAAACCTCCCTTACTGTTCCCTCTACTCCAAGAACCATCATAGTTTACATCTCTAAAATTCTTCAGGAGAATTTAAAGAAACAATCCAAGAGATCCACGGACTCCATCTTGGCCAGGCTACCCTGAAAGTTAACAACCCAAGCCCGCGAAGATCAGGTTCCAGGGAAGGGACTCCACCCTGCCTCCCCGCTCCGCCTACAGAAGCATCACAAGGGGGGAGAGAGAGCCCCTTTGCAAGTAGATGGCCAAATTTAAGTCCTAGCTGATGGGGCAGCGAATCCTGGCCTTTGCCCTTTAACTACAGTGTTTCTCAAGAGTGTAAGGACAAGTGGGCCTAGCTTCCCACCCTCTTTATCTCAGCTGCCAGCCTCTGTGGGCAGAAAGGCACACCACAGGCCCAACGCTGAAAGCCTTTTGCCCACACTGGGCAGTGTTAGGAGCTCCTGCCTCAGCAGGCTGTGACCTCCACAGTGAAAGAGCTCAATTCAGCTTTTAATCCTCTCCAGTCACTTCAGTCAACAGAGAAGGGGCTTTCACAAAGGAGATAAATTATAAAGCCTAAAAGGTTGGATGGGCTTCACAGCAGGGGCCAGGGGAGGGGAGAGCGGAGCAACCCAAGATTCGGAATAAAGGTCAATGGAGTCTTCCAGTTATGGTCCCGCTGCACCCGCTCCTGGAACAGGAAGGAAGGGACCCCATCCCTCCCACCTCTCAGCAGCCCTATCTCCCCACCCTGTCCCATTCCCTGGCTCAGTGATGGGCTTATACTGGGCAGGGCTAAGATTCTCCTCTCCCCATAGGCTGTCACACTACAATATTTGCTCTGCTTCCTTCCTTTCCAAAGCCTAACAGATTAGATTGCAGGAGTCCTATCCAACTCACTAAGACAGATGGAAAACTGAAAGTAAGGCAACCGAGACTGCTCACAGTAGGAAGACAGAAGAGGTGGGAAAGTCCAGTGTACCAACACCCGGACGCTCTTTTCCAAGCCCGGGACTACATGGGCCAGAATAAGCCACAGTAACTTCAGTGAATCAGAAGTATTTACTGCACTGTGGCGCACAGCAAGATCCAACTTGAGGCACTCCAGCCTTTTGACAGGGGCATCCCCCACCTGTCCACCGGCCTCATGAAGAGAGGAAATCAATGAAGTGCCAGCTGGGTGCACACAATGAAGACCATGCTCCTGCTGTTTGGAGCTACTTCACAGTGTTCCAGCACTTTTAGCAAACACCCAGCAAGCAAGCAGGAGGGCTGGCTGTTCGGGATGATATGACTGATACAACTAATACTTCTCCCGTCCCACTTTCACAGAAGCTCTCTAGAGGTAGGCACCAACCAAAACCTGCATGTCTCCAGGATTTATTTTAACGTTGCTAAAATATCGAGCGCAATATGGTTCGGCTCACTAGGATGACAAGATGCAGGCCCTACTTCCTTATACAGAAGAGAGAAGAAAGCACCGACAAGGGAAAAGACGGGCTTGCAAACTCTCTACCAAGGAGCAGCCGGTTTCCAAATCAAACCTAGGTGATTAATTACCCCCATCTGTGAGGTGAGCAGGGCTCCCATCATTAGCTAGCTGGAACACCACCAGGGGCGTCACAGACACCCTGTAGAAAGGCTTAGAAATAGGAGACAAGGTCTAAAGGCAACATCAGAGGAAACCCTCATGCGCCAGCTTGGTGAACCAAATCTCTACAGGATTGAGTTACTGCCACACTGTTCTTTTCCCTTCCAACTGGACAGGTGCAAGCAATTCATGTACCTGCAGCCATTCATTCATCCATTCATTCATTCAACAAACATTTGGCTTAGCACCCAGGAGATGTCATACATTGGGCTGCCCACAGCGTCTAGACTACAAGCTAGACTTTGCTATGGCAAAAGTCATTGTGTGTTCAACCGGCACACATGGAGAAGACAAGTATCTGAAATGAGGATGCTTTTTAAAAAGCCTCTTCTGGTTTCTCAAAGCACCCCGGATCTCTATTTTAGGCACTCATGTACAGCCTGCGTCCTCCATCAGACTGCAAGCTCCCTGAAGACAGAGGCTGGGTTTAGTTCCTGTCTTTCCTATCCTTACTATCCATTAAATGTCAACTGAGTGCAACCGTGAAACAGAACACAAACACTTCTATTCTTTCAAGACTTTTGGCTTTACTGTTTCTGAAGGCTTTGACACCAAAGAACAACGATGAAGCTCCAGAAAGGAGGGAAAAGGGGGCTGACTTAGATATATTAGGAACAGGAGTACAATTTTGGAACTTCAGCCCCAGTGCAAACCACCACTCAGCGGGCTGAGGTGCCTCCAAGAGCCACAGCTGGTGTCCTGGTAAAATGCTTTCCCCTCCCTCTTTCTGCTATTTACTCTCCTCTGGAAAAAAAAAAAAAAAAAAAAAAAAAAAACATTTGGAGTCCTAAAGAAAGCAAAGAGGAGGAACGGGAGACGGAGTTAGAGGGGGGAGATTCGGCTTGAACCCAAACTCGCTAAGAAGGAAGGAAACTTTCAGGCAAAAGGCTGGGGGTGTGGGGGAGGGCTGGCCTGGGGGAGGAGATGTGTAAGGCCCAAGTGGAGGTGGCCCTGCCGCGCCTCCTCTCTGGAGGTGCCTGTACACTTTTCCTTCCTGCACGGCCTCTTTTTTCCCTTTCCTCCTCCTCCTTTATCTGTTTTTTTTTTTCTTTTGGTTTGGGGTTTTGTTATTTTTTTGTTGTTAATTTGATGAAGTAACAGTCTTCAGAACTAGAGCAGAAAAGGGAAGCGTATAAGGTGAGGAAGAAGTTAGTGAGAGCCAGAGACAGCTCTCTCGAGGGTGCTTTCCCAATCTGGCACCGAACTTGGATCTTAGGACAGTTTTCCTTCAAGTCACCCCCACAGCCTGGAGTTCCAGAAGCCCGAGGGCCCGAGCTGGACCCAATGGAAAGGAAGGGATCTCCCTAGGGGAGCACTGTAGGCCTGTCACGTAATAAGGTAATAGGGGAAGAGAAAAATGAGGAGCCTTGGCCCAGTCCGAGCCCACGGGACTTGCCTGGGACGTTCTCCGCTTTCCTCCCCTACCCGCAGCCCGGGCAGTCGTTGCGAGGCCGGTGCTCCAGCGCCAGAACCCGCAGAGAAGTTTCGCCGCTGCAAACGTGAGAAAATGCAGCTCAGCAGAACACCCGCCCCCACCCCCCTCCGCGCGGCCCCACCCCCGCAGCCCGACCCCTGGCGGTGGCGACCTTGGCCACCCCGGATGCTCCAGAAAAATGGAGGAGGGGCTGCCCTCAGGGATTTCCCGGGGGCTGCCGGAGGCGCCCACGGGCCACGGCGACCTTTCCCTTCGCCGTCAGCCACCAGGACAGGCGCACCCAGCCCCCGCCTGCGCGCCCTCGGCGCCCCCGCCCGCGTTCCTGCTCCCCCTGCTCCGCAGCCCCGCCGGCCCCCGCGCGCCCCTCTGCGCCTCTCTGCTCCCGGACCCGCCAGGGCGCCCCACTTACCCCGCCGTGCGGCGGCCGGGGCTCGGGCAGGGTGGTTTACATCGGGGTGGGACGCACCGCTCCGGCCGGCCGGGCCGTCGCTCTCGGGGGATTTCTTTATCTCGCTGCCAAACTCTCGGTGCCTCTCGCTCCTCTCGCTCTTCTCCCCCCACCCCCACCCCTCCTTCTCTCTTGTCTCTCGGCTCTTTTTTCCGGGTTAATTACGTTTCGCATTAAAGCAAAACCCAGCCCCGGATGTGAGTACAATGCTCCGCCGAGCCCGCCGGGGGAGGAGAGGGGTGCCGGGGCGCCGTGGGGTGGGAGGGGGCGCGGCCGGGCTCCGCGGGCTGCGCGGAGGAGGCGGGGGCGGGGCGCCCGGGAGGCTGCCCTGGTGGCCGCGCGCCAGGCGCGGGCTGGGACCACCTCGCCGGCGTCGGCGGCCGCGCAGGTGGGACCCGGGCCGCGGAGACGGCCGCGCGGAGGAGGACTGCCTCCGACGCCGAGCCCCGGGCAGCAGGTGTCCCGAGCCGAAAGGGGGCCCGGGGCTGAGGTCATCCTTGAAGGAGAGAGGCGAGCCGCAGCGCGGGCTCCCTCTTGAACCCCGTTTCTTCTTCCCAGAGCCCCACCCCGCGACTTCAGCCGGGCCTCCCTCGGATCGGGAGCCCTTAGCCTTTCTGGGGCCTCAGGGTGAAAGTTTAGGGTTGGGGTGAGAAGAAGAAGCGATTCTCCTGGATTGTCATGAATGTGCCAGAAGAGCCCAGTGGCACCGGACGTTTTTAACGAGGGGTATGGGGACTTTATCAGAGTGTGACGACGCAAAGTCGCCTTTCCTGCCCTCAAAGCGGGAGGGTGCTCTGGGAAAAAAAAAAAAAAAAGAAGAAGAAGAAGAAGGAAAATAGACAAGCATGCGTTAAGTAAATAATGCCAAGGGGAACCTAAGAAAATTACTGTGTGCCGGTGCAGCCCCTGAATTATCTCACTTGGTCCACACGGCAACCCTATGGATCTCAATCCCGTTCACGATGAGGAAACCGAGACTCAGTGACGTTAAGTAATCTGCCCTGGGTCCCACAGTCTATCAGTGGCAGGTCTGTCAGGTTCTGACGCCGGCCTCCCACAAGGGGAGATCATTTACATATACAGAAAGTGAGGCGCAAGACATCGGAAACATGGACACGTAGTGGATTATTCACCCTTGGGATGGCGGACGGGGAGATGCTGCTTCTGGGGATTCTGATGCAGGCGTGTTGAGGCTTCGAGGGAGAAGCGGACAAAGGGAGCCTCAAGAGGCTCGGGCACAGGGACTGGCTGTGCGGGAGGGATGGAAAGGCTGGTCCACATCCCACTGATACGGGGGAAAGGCATGCTGAAAAGTCTCCAGGAGCTGAGGCAACAAAGCTTGGGAGCAGGGGACCTGGAGCCGGAGGGAGGTAGCAGCACACACCCCGAAAGCACCAGTGATGAAACCACACAAGTTTCCTCTTCCATTTTGATTGCCAGAGCAAAAATGAGCTGCCTGCTCTCTCAGGTGTGAAAAAAGGAAAGAAAGAAAGAGAGAAAGAGAGAGAGAGAAAGAAAGAAAGAAGGAAAGAAAGAAAGAAAGAAAGAAAGAAAGAAAGAAAGAAAGAAGAAAGAAAGAAAGAAAGAAAGAAAGAAAGAAAGAAAGAAAGAAAAAGACTTTTTGCATTAGAGCATTTTGCTTCGAATGAGGAAGGGGGGACACAAGGAAAAAAACATTTCCTTTGAAATAAATATATCAACGTCCATTTTTTTCTGCTCGTGAAGATTTTTGCTACTCATAGGTTTCAGGCAGCATAGCGTCTTAAGGAGCATGTTCTCTGGAACCAGATGGACTGGGTTTGAATCCCAGCTCTGCCACTTATTAGCTTTGATCCCTGGGCAAATGACATTTCTGTGCCTCAGTTCCTATCTGGGTCGTTATGAAAAGTAAATTGAGTTAACTTTTGTACTGTTTAGATTACTGTGGTACATGAAGTAGGTGTTATGTAAATGTTTTTTTATTTAAAAATTAGATTATGGTTTTCATTGTGAAAAGTAACAAAATTCCACCCAGCGCCAAGCAAATCTGACTGGAACTGACGGTTTCCAGTATGAGCAATGAGGTAAAAGTCTCAGATTCCATGGTATGGTTCATATTAAAACCCATAAAACTCTACTCCCCATGGGGCCTGCCTGAGTCACTCAATCACAGAGCCACAAATATTTTCTGTGCACTACTGTATTGGATGCCTGGTAAGCAAAGGGAGCCAAAGGCCTCGGGTCTCATTAGAAGGATACAAGTGTCACTTGAAGGCTGAGGCAGCCTCGTATCCCTCATGGAAGTGCCATGAAAATGGCACAGAGAATAAGTACAGTCAGTCTTTAAAGGAACAAGACATCTGGGGGGAGAGGTAAAAAGGGGACTTGTATCAAAAAGGAGATGGACTTTGAAATGAGCCTGAGAAGACGGGTACAATTTACTGGACAGGAGCAAGAATACACTGGACTAGAACGAGGGTCATCAATGTACTTTGGGTGATGCTCGTATTTCACTGGGAGCCAGCCCCACTTACCACCATATTTGCCCCTGGCCAAAACCTGGCCCCAGTTAGACTACAATTTCTGCCCTGATTCCACTTCCTTATTCCTAGATTTCTGGGTGCTTTCTCAATGGACACCCCCCACCTCCTCCTGTAGTGGGCACCACAGAGCAGGTGTCAGTTGAATCTGTGCCCTGCTGTGGCCCCTTTGCCATCTCTTGACCTGGACATTTAAAGAATACTTCCATTACCTGATTATTCGTGTTTTTTCAGTGCAATAAATAGTCCTGATGTCTGAAAATGTAACCGCCTGTGGGGAAAGGAATGTCAAAAAAGGACCTTTCGCATCAGCTATTTCAGTCCCCTCATTGTGTCAGCAAGATGAGTTTCAACAACTTGCTCAAGGTTTTGCAGCTAATTAGAGGCAGAGTTGGTTCTAGAACCCAGGGTTGACTACCCCCAGAATCTTCTATTATTGGTATAGGAACCTTTCCATGAAGATGGAGACTTCTGGCCCAGAACCCAAGAACCTATAAACAGTACACTTGTACTCTAGCCATTTATTTATGCATTTTCTATTTCTTTTCAATATTAATAACTGGGTAACTAGATGGCCTAATAACCTTCAGTGGTGAGCTAGCACACCCTCTGGGCAAATGCATTGTTTTCTGTCCTTAAAGATACACATTACATAAGGTACCAGGCTGCAGCCAGGGCCCATTAGTTCCATTGGGGAAAGTGTGAGACTCAAAAAGCCAAGGTCATTGGTTGATCCTGGTTCAGGCCAGTTAATTTTGCACAGAGATAAATTTCTCCAAGGCCATTACAACTCTAATGCTAGCTGGACATTTCATAAATAGTTACTATTAGTTTCCATAGCGAAGTACCATCCATTTCCAAAAAGATTATTCAAACTAACTGTTGTCCTCTTCAGTCCTATTCATTCAACAAACAATTATCTGAACCTATTACCATTTTTCCTCCCACCATGTATCTTGCATTTTCTTATTATTCAGGTACTTGCTAAATGCTAATTGTTTTACCTGGATTATCTCACTTAAGTCTTAACTGGGAGCAAGGTCCTATTATGTTCTCAGAGATAAGATGACTAAGGCATAGAGACCCAGCCTAGATACAAACCTGTGCGGCCTGAAGCCAGAGCCTGCCCTCTTAACCACTGAGCTTGTGAAGGGTACAGAAAGACATAACACAAGACTCTTCCCAACCACATTGTTGATAACTGTCAACATTTAGAACCTCCATTCCATTTCACCTAGCAATTTCATGTCCAAAGGTATGTGCTATTGAAAGTCATCTGGAGACATATACAGTATATAGGCAGTATATGTGTATGTGTCCATATGCCATGTATATATATGAAATATATACATACATACTGCAGTATTTTCATAATGTTGATAATTGGAAATCACCCTCATGCTCATCAACACGGATTGAACAGGTAAATACTGGTACATCCATACAATCCCATGCTATGCAGCTGTTAAAAAAGAAAGAGGTGGGGCGCCTGGGTGGCGCAGTCGGTTAAGCGGCCGACTTCAGCCAGGTCACGATCTCGCGTCTGTGAGTTCGAGCCCCGCGTCGGGCTCTGTGCTGACAGCTCGGAGCCTGGAGCCTGTTTCCAATTCTGTGTCTCCCTCTCTCTCTGCCCCTCCCCCGTTCATGCTCTGTGTCTCTCTGTCCCAAAAATAAATTAAAAACATTGAAAAAAAAAATTTTAAAAAAAAAAAAAGGTGTACCTCTTTATAAAACATATGAAAAATGCTAAATATTTTAAGTGGAAAAAAGGTACAGAGCTGTCTGTATGGTATAGTCCTATTTCTGTAAATAAAAATTACACATGTTTATTATATGAAGAAAGTGTAGAAGACTACATTCCAAACTGTTAACCACAGTTCTCTTAGGGTGGGGGAGGAGGGATTATAATAGTGTATCTCACTTTCTAAGAGATGTAGTTCTGTAATGTTTAATTTTTTGCAATAAGCATGCATACATTTGATTGTCAAAAAAAAAAAACCAAATAATGATTTAAGACTTTAATAAAAAAATTTTTTTAAAGCTCTATGAGAAAGTATATTGTAGCCCTCAAGGAACCAATCCTTAAAGTTGGGAGGAGGGGCACTTGGGTGGCTCAGGTCATGATCTCGAAGTTCATGAGTTCGAGCCCCACATTGGGCTCTGTGCTGACATCTCAGAGACTGGAGGCTGCTTCGGATTCTGTGTCTCCCTCTCCCTCTGCCCCTCCGCTGCTCACGGTCTGTCTCTCTCTCTCAATAATAAATAAATGTTAAAAAAAAAAAGTTGGGAGGAAATATACAGAAATATACAGAAATAAGGAGGGAATATACAAGGAGACAGTACAACATATACAGAAATAACTATTATAAAAGCCAGAAACTTGTATACACAGATTGACGAGGGGAGATAAAATTCTGTGGGAAAAATCACAACCAGCTGGGGTTGAGAGGTGCGGGAGAAAATGCATAAAGGAGATGGCAGTATGGAAGGATGTTGAAGGGAAAGGAAGACATAGAAGGTGCAGAGGGGCTGAGAACAGGTGGGCCCCAGGTAAAGACTGCATCAAGGGCAAGGCACAGAAGCAAGAATGCATGGCATCAATTTGGAGAAGTATGGGTAGTCCAGTTCAGCTGGAGCACAGTAGGGAGATGAAGCATTTTCATGGGAAACAAAATGGGAAAGAAAAGTAGCTGGAGGGTCTTCATTGCTAAACTAATGAGTTGTATTTATTATTTTAGGCTTCAAGAGTCCCTGAAGGTTTTTGAGCCAGGAAATGACACAATTAGCAGTGAATAAGCAGCAATTTCATAGTGACTGGGTAGTCACTAGACTCTAGCGCCAGGATTTGCCTCCTGACTGTCACTAATTAGGTGCAAAGGCATGACCAGTTATTTTACTTCTCTGTGTTTCCATAAAATGGGGAAGGTGGTCATAATAGATAACCTATCTCATACCATTGTTGTTGAGATTGAGTGAGTTAATGTTTCTAAGGTACATAGCAAGCGCTGAGCTTGTCTGTTACACTTAAAAAATCAGTATGATACCTTTGGATTAAGATCTTTGCATTTCATTTTGAAACTTTTATTACAAAGAGTTAACATTATATGGTAAATTATTAACTATTCCTTCTTTTCCCTTTCACAGGATTAGAGATTATTAATCTCATTTTACAGATGGAAGAATTTAGGTTTTAAGGAGAAAGATGAACCCTGCCTAGCACCCAGGGTTATCTCTTAGCTCAAACTCTCAGAACCTGGAGAATAGGAGAAATGGGCAATGGAATAAGCTTTGGCAATTTCTGTTTATAGGATAAGGGAAACAACAGTAAAGGGCAGTAATAAAGTAAATGCAAAAAAGATAAAACTTTGGTGGAACACTTAAAAGTTTGTATATAAAATTAAACTTGTAAAATATAAATATATAAATACTGAATTATGTGCCCCCCTCCACCACCACCAAAAAATCATATGTTGAAGACCTGACAATGTGACTGTGTTTGGAGACAGTGCTTCTAGAAGGCAATTAAGGTTAAATGAGGTCATAAGGGTGAGGCCCGAATCCTATAGACTGGTCACCTTATAAGAAGAAGAGATCTCTCTGTGTGCACCAAAGAAAGGCCATGTGAACACACAGCATGGAAACGACCATTTGCAAGCCAGGAGGAGAGTTCTCTCCAGAACACAAACATGTTGGCCAACTGATCTCAGACTTCAGCCTCCAGAACTGGGAGAAAATACATTTCTGTTGTTTAAGCCATCCAGTCTGTAGTATTTTTGCTTCACATATGTATACATACATATATACATGCAATGCATACATACACAGGCCAAAAGGGCTATTTCCTAGTAACAAAGTTGGGAAAATATTGCTATACAGCTAAATCTGACACTAATAAACCTCAAAACTGATTGCACATCCTCTCCCCAGAAATAACAGTCTGCTGGCCAAATGCACCATTCCTATTGATTCATGCTGATGGCATTGTTTTTCTGTCAGTTTGAATAAGTGCAGTGCCCTGCTGGGATTCCTGCATCCCTAGAGATGCCCTGTGATTATATGGGAGGAATTGGACCCATAGAATCAGAAAGAGAGAATGAATAGATACATTAGCTTTGTATCCATGACCATATTTTAACACTACAGTTAACTTTATATTTGCTTAGACCAGTTACATAATTCATTTCCTTGACAATGAGCCTACGGAGGGGGCTGCTATTAGCAAATACTTATGGGTGAATATAGTCAAAGTCATTAACTGGAATAAACTTTATCCAGTTTATTCCAAGAGATGCCTATGGTAGTCAGTGAAGTGGGCGGACTTTAATATCAGTGGTTCTTAACACAAGCTGGTTATTACAAAACAACAAGAAAGCACAAAGGATATTTGAACGTGAATTTATGTCCTTCCATTATTTTGTTAATAGGAAATACATACACACAGTACAAAGTTCAGAAGGTGCAAAAGAGTAGGTATGAACAAATATTTCTTCTGCTCATGTGCCCCAAACACTACTCTCCTCTCCAGAGATAACCAGTGTGTGTGTGTGTTTAATAAAAAAAAATTCAGTTTTGCAGGGATATACTAAAAGTGTTAAAAGTAATTATCTGAGTTAGGTTTACAGGTGATTTTAAAAAATTTTTGTATTGGTGAATTTTCCAAGTATTCTTTAATAAGCCCATAGTATTTTGTTACTAGAAAAAAATACTAGGGGGGCGCCTGGGTGGCTCAGTCGGTTAAGCGTCCAACTTCAGCTCAGGTCATGATCTAGCGGTATGTGAGTTCGAGCCCCGCGTCGGGCTCTGTGCTGACTGCTCAGAGCCTGGAGCCTGCTTCAGATTCTGTGTCTCCCTCTCTCTCTGACCCTCCCCCGTTCATGCTCTGTCTCTCTCTGTCTCAAAAATAAATAAACGTTAAAAAAAAAAAATTAAAAAAAAAAAAAAAAAAGAAAAAATACTAGGTTTAAAAGTAGATAAATATATTTTAATTTAAAAGTACCTTAGAGGGGCACCTGGGTGGCTCAGTTGGTTGATTTTGGCTCAGGTCATGATCTCATGGTTCGTGAGTTCAAGCCCCGCATCAGGATCTGCGCTGACAGCACAGATCTACCTGCTCATTCTCTCTCTCAAAATAAATACATAAACATTTTTAAAAAATAAATAAAATTACCTCAGAGATCTCATAGCTGCTTTGTGACTTAAAAACCATATAACTGAGACGCCTGGGTGGCTTTGTTGGTCAAGCATCTGACTCTTGATTTCAGCTCAGATCATGATCTCACTGTTGGTGAGATGGAGCCCTGAGTTAGGCTCCACACTGATAGCACAGAGCCTGCTTGGGAGTCTCTCTCTCCCTCTCTCTCTCTGCATCTCCCTTGCTCACACTCTGTCTTTCTCTTTTAAAAAATAAAAAGTAAATCAAAAGAAAAAAACCATAGAACTAACTTTATCCTCAAATTAAAAATACTTGTCAGTCTGTGGATACATTTTTCAAAAGCATTGTAGCCAATTTCATTCCATTCACATTAAAATTCCTGCCTCTGGAAAAGATATACAGAAACTGATTACCAACCTGAACCCTGAGATCTAGTGAAACTCATTATGATTCACTGGAAACAGGTAATTTGCTCAAGGGTCTTCTTCCAAATTTCATCATAGTATCTATGATGACTTCACATGTCTATCAAACTATATTAAAACTAAGTATAACACTAGGCTGGAGAATTAAGCCTGGTCCAGCCTACTATTATTTAGTAATTAAATAATAACAAGCCAAATTTATCCTTACACCTAATACTTAATGATGCTGTGAATGTTCTAATTGGATAAATAGTCAAATGCACCCTCCAGCATCTGATGACAAAAGATGTCACAGTCTTGCTGAAAAGACATATAGGGGATTTGGCACTGATCTGGAGGTCACCCTTCTGGCAACTTGAGTCTCCTGAGTGGAATTCCAAACACAGAAAGCAAGAGGGAAGGGGCCTCTTTGTAGCCAAAGTCCCTGTATTAAGGAGAGCCTTTCTTAGCCTTGCTTACTAAAGGTTCAGTTATGTGGTTTTCTAGTCCTCAGAAGATTAGAAACAGCAGGAGAAAGGAGACAATATTAGAGACAGAGGAGGAGCAGGATGGAGAAGGAAATTATTTTATTCCGTTCATTCCTATGTCTGTAAATGGATTAGCTGACAACAAAGGAGGGGAAAGAAAAGTTAAGAATTCCCAGAACTTGGGGTGCCTGGGTGGCTCAGTCAGTTAAGTGTCTGACTTCAGCTCAGGTCATGATCTCATAGTTCATGGGTTTGAGCCCATTCTGTGTCTCCGTCTCTCTCTGCCCCTCCCCACTCATGCTCTGTCTCTCCATCTCTCTCAAAAATGAATAGACATTAAAAAAAAAAAAAAACAGAATTCCCAGAAGTTATATGTGCTCAAGACAATCTTTGTCATTCCTGGTGATGACCTTGGGGTAGGAAAAGGTAGTTAAACTGTGATCAGCGCCTTTATTTTAGGTGGAAAGTTCCATGTAGTTTTGCTGGTAGGAGTGGTGGCCTGTGGGGAGCAGACCACCTCTGAGGGAGGTGGTTAAGAGCAGGCAGGATTCACTCATACCCTCTTACTTTTTTAAATGTTGTATCATGTGTATTATGTACCTTTTGTTTAATAATACAAAATTTTTAAAAATATTTAATGCCCATATAAAAAACTTTACAAGTAAAAAGTTGGTGAAAATAAAATTGCAAAAATTAAAAATACTGAACACTTTAAACCATAAAACTCCTAGAAGAAAACATAATAGGTAAGCTCTTTGGCACTACTCTTGGCAATGATGTTTTTAGATTTGACACCAAAAGCAAACAAAACAAAACAAACAAACAAACAAACAAAGTGGGACTACATCAAACTAAAAAGCTTCTTCACAGCAAAAGAAACAATCAAGAAAATGAAAAGGCAACCTCCTGAATGTGCGAACATATTTGCTAATCATGTATATTTTAAATGTTTATTTATTTTGAGAGAGAGTGTGTGGGCATGAATGAGCATGAGCAGGGGAGGGGCAGAGAGACAGAGAGAGAGACAGAGACAGAGAGAGAGAGGGTAAGAATCCCAAGCAGGCTCCATGCTGTCAGGGCAGAGCCCAGTCAGGGTTCAATACCATGAACCTGACCCAAAATCAAGAGTCGGACTCTTAACCAATTAAGCCACCTAGGTGCCACAACTAATCACGTATTTGATAAGGAGTTAATATCCAAAATATAAAAAGAACTCACACAACTCAATAGCAAAACCAAAAGCCTGATTAAAAATTAAATTTTTTTATAAAAATAACATACAAATAACCAAGAGGTATATGAAAAGATGCTCAACATCATTCATCAGCAGGGAAATGCAAAACAAAACCACAATGAGATATCACCTCACATCTATCAGAATGGCTATTATCAAAAAGACAAAAGATAACAATTGTTGGCAAGGATGTGGAGAAAAGGGAAACTTGGTGCACTCTTAGTGGAAATGTAAATTAGGGCAGCCACTATGGAAAACAGTGTGGAGGTTCCTCAAAAAATTAAAAATAGAAATACCATATGATCCAGTATTCCATTTCTGAGTATATATTCAAAGGAAGCAAAATCACTACCTCAGAGGATTATCTGCATGAGCTAGCCCATGTTCATTGTAACATTGTTCACAATAGCCAAGAAATGGAAATAACCTGAATGTCCAATGATGGATAAATAGATGAAGAAAATGTGATATATATACATACGCATACATATTGTAATACATACACACACACACACACACACACACACATGCATATGATGGTTGCCAGAGACAGAGTAGTTGGGGTAGGAGGAAATAGGTGAAGATGGTCAAAAGGTACAAACTTCCAGTTATAAATAAGTTCTGGGAATATAATATATAGCATGGTGCCTAGAGCTAAACTAACAACACTGTATTGTATATTTGAAACTTGCCAGAAGAGTAGATCTTAAAATTTCTCATCACAGAAAAATTTGTAGCTGCATGAGGTGATGGATGTTGACTAAATTTATTGTGGTTACCATAATATACATATATATATATATATATATATTGTATACTTTAATACCATGTTATATGTCAATTATATCTCAATAAAAATGGAAACAATTTCAAAAGATACAAAAACAAAAAACAGTACCACAATGAGATAACACTACACACCTACCAGAATGGCTAAAATAAAAAACAGTGGCAATGTCATATGCTGGTGAGGACAAAGAGAAATGATCATGATACATTGCTGGTAGGAAAGTAAAATGGTATAGATCCTCTGGAAAACAGTTTGGCGGTTTCTTAAAACAGTAAACATGCAACTATCATATATCCAATAATCGTACTGCTGGGCATTCGCCTTAGAGAAATGAAGACATGTTTACACAAAAACCTGTATATGAATGATTATAGCCACTTTATTGATAATAACCAAAACCTGGAAACAACCTGAATGTCCCTCAACTGGTGAAGAGTTAAACTGTGTTAGATCCATATGATGGAATACTATTCAACAATAAAAGGGAACAAGCTACTGACATACACAACAAAAAGGATGAATATTCAGAAAAGTATGCTGAGTGAAGAAAAGCCAGTCCCTCAAAGGCTACATACTGTATATTGATTCCGTTTATATAACATTTTTAAAATGACATTATAGAAATGGGAAACGAATATGTGATTGCGAGGTCAAGAAAGGCGTGGAGTAGGAGGGAAGTGGGTGGGGCTATAAAAGGGCAACAAGGGGCCGCTTGTGCTGATAGAAATGTTCTTTCTCTTGGCTGTATCAGTGTCAGTATTCTTGTTGTACCATGGTTTACAAGGTGCCACCACTGGGGGAAACTGGATGAAGGGTGCATAGGATCTCTCTGAACTATTTCTTACAACTGCATGTGAATCTACAGTTAACTCAAAATAAGACGTTTAATTAAAGAGAAAAATTATAAGCTTAAAAAATGAGAGTTTTATGCTTAAATAGATACTAGCTATTTTTAAAAATCACTTGTGATGCAACATATCCCTCTTGACCCTAGATTAACAGAGGCACCACTACTCACGAAGCCCACACACTGGTTAAGCACACTTTCACATATTGTGGCTGGCAGTACTCCATTTGTGGTGAACTAACATTTAGTTTTTAGTTCTGATATGAAAAGCAGTGCTCCATTGCCCTCCTACCTCAACTGCTACCATTCCTATCCCATAGTTTCCCACATGTGCGTTTCCTCCGTCATCGGGGCACATGGCTGCTCCCATTCATTTTTCTGTCTTCTTTTTAAAAAGCAAGGTTTTGGTACTTGGAGAAACTCCGGGACCTCAGCTGGTGTTCGAGAAAGTCACTCTCCTATAACAGGGCGCACAGAAGGGTTGGTTAGATCATTTCAATCAGTTACCATAAAATGCTGCTGTGGTTCCTCTATATTCAGAAGGTGAGAAGCAAGCAGTGCAGAAGTCTGTTGAAGGCAGCTCGTAATTATATGTTACTGAGTGCGCCATGAGTCAAATCATGGCCACTGAAACGTAACTGCGTATTCTTGAAATAGTTCAGCTGTGAGGTCGAGGGGCTGGTTTATTTCTGGTTTCTCCAATTTAAGCCCTTGTGCATGACCCTATGACTACCACTCAGTTCAGAGTAGATGAGCAGCACGGTGAGGTACACAGAACTTTGGACAACGGCACCCCTGAAACAGCAGGTAGAATGGTGCCTATGATTTTTGTTGTTCAAAGTTGTAAAGAATCTGGAAATGTAACTACTATATTTTGAGCGGAAGTGTTAGTAAGAAAATGATATAAAGCAGACGTCTTCAAACTTTTCTTCCCTTACACCCCCTAAAAATGCTGAAAACTACATATCCCTTCACACATTTTAAGTTGGTATCTATAGCTTTTCGTGGTTTGAGTACTGGCAGGGGATGTAGTCTGTAGATTGTTTTCATCGAATGTTTTAAAATAAAACTGTTATATCACTCTTTTCAATGCACCCAATAGAATCTAAGCACCATAGTAATTTGACACCATCACTCTTTTTTCAAAATGAACACGAAGTTCCTTAACAGAAATGTTAAGTCATTCCCTTTCCTCCACGAACTGTATCTTCATTCCACTTCCGTTAAAGATTTGCATCCAAATATTTTTATGACATCTTTTATTATTTGAACATCTATCCTTTGGACATCTTTTACTGAGTACCCTATCATCTTTTTTGAAACAAATATGCATGTGTAAATTAATTTTACAATTTCAAAAAATATCCTGTGACCATAAGGTATTAAAACATTTCCTGAGACGAAGCCATTGTTACCATCATCAGTAACATGATAAATATGTATTTTATTGATCATTAAACATAAAACAGTAAAATATTGAAAATTATTCTCCTCGTAAGAATTATCTCTCCTAATGGATGAGGATAGATTTTTACCTATATGGATTTGAATATATTTACATACATATGTAATTAGTTCAAATATCCATCAATTAATATTACTTATTGCAAGAATGAGCAGGCCTAGCACCAATATTTTCCCACATCTCATTTTTATGAATGTAAACATTGAGAAACCTTGTTCACTTGAATAAGTAGATGGGGCCACAAGGAGCTTTGTCATGACAATGTCCAGGGCTGACAAGAAGAAAGGAAAATAGGGACATATTTCTAGGCTTATGGCTTCAGAGGCACACCTGGAATGACTGGCTTGCTCATGAATACAGACCCTATATGAAGATCCGTGGCCAGTCCACCTTTGCCAGGGAACTTGAGATTTGTTTTTCAGCAGGGCCAAATCTGGCAGTGTCATTCAATTCTTTGGATTCCTTCACCTTATAGGTCAGATATCACTTAGAAACTTTCCTTCAATAATTATTCTATGGGGGGAGGTTGTGCCTGTATAAGGGCAAGGGGTATGTGGGAACTCTCTGTACTTTCTGCTTAATTTTGCTGTGAACCCAAAACCCGCTCTGAAAAATAAAGACAGTTTTAAAAAAATTATTCTGATGATCTATCAGCGGTCAACTCAATTAGGTTTTTCTCCAAGTTTTACGGAAAACGATAACTTGGAAACCACCTAATTTGTGAAATGATTGGTATCTCAGTCAAAAAGGCTTTTGCTTTCTCCACACAAACACAAATATTTCTAATTGTTCCTTGTCTGGCCCCTGGAGGCTTTTACAATCTAGGACAAATGCCTTTCTTTCCTTTTTTAGAAGTGAAGGGCTAGTGTGCCAGGGGAGTGGGAGCAGAAAAGACCCAATGTGACACCTGGCTCTCACTTCACCTCAGGCGGATTCCGAAACGGATTCCCTAAAACCATCTACCCCAGAGGCACCCACCATTTAAACACCACTGGAGTAAGGTGGTTTAAGAACTTCTTCAAATACATCGAACTGTAAAGTCAGCTTTTGGGGGTACTTATCTGCTGGTTATCTGAAATTCAAATTTAACTGGGTATCCTGTATCTATCTCTCTGGCAACCCTGTCTCATCCAAACCATTCTCTTTAAGAAATGGCAAAAACCAGGACCAGGCAAGACTCAAGTCCTCCACCAGGGAGTAGGGTCTTTTATTTCTCCCTCTACCTAATTCTCAAATGTAATTACTGTTCTCTCACTTTCTCATCATGGTGTCCATCTTTTTCTCCCAGCATTGTTTCCACTCTTCTAACCCAAAGCAAGAAGGGAGGCAAAAACAAGAGCACGACAACATTCATGAGAGAAGGACAGCTTTTGGAGGAAACCAGGGCAGTGAAACGCATTTGAGAGGAACAGAACGAGTGTGGGTACAGTGTGGGCAAAACATCTCTGTCCTGTCGTCTCAAAAACAGAGGCTAAAAAAAGGAGAGGCGGGAGCAGCCGTTTCTTTGGGGGCAGAAACCACATGTATCAAATTTGTGCCTATGCTCCTTTACGGTCTAAAAATAATTTTTAAAAAAATAATAAAAAGTATTACTCAAGTCCAGCTACATTTATTTTAATATTTGGTGCTCTCCTGAGCTGTTTCTTAGGAAAGATACTGACAAGCCTTCCTGTTTTTTCTGCCCCCTTCTGTTCCTATTTACTACCATTGCTTTCTCTCACCCCCCTCTCATCTCCCAAGCACTAAAATAATTTGAATTTCAAGCTTTTTTTTTTTTTTGGTGGGGGGGGGCCTTCCTGTGGGTGTGGGAGGACCTCCTTTGGGAATTGTTCTGGATCTAGTCGGCTCCATCTGTATTTTGGCAAAATCTGTCTGCATCCCGCCCCCACTTCCTTTTCTTCATACATAAGAGTCCGAGTGTCCCCCACCCGACAAAGAACCTCCTTTATCTAATCCTTAGGTAACCAAACTGAGAGGACCCCCCCCCCAGGGGGCCCTAGGGGTCTGCAGCCTCCACTTACCCCGCCCTTGGTTTTGGAAGAACAAGAACTCTGCAAAAAGGAGCCAGCTTCTCACCAGCCACAGGAAGCCACCTCCTGCAGGCGAAGGCTCCAAAGGACAAGGTGACTTGAGGAGGAAGGCAAGAGCTGTGTTTTTCGGTTTCAGGAGACCCAAGGCAAGTTCCCGTTTCAAAGACAGAGTTTTAAAAACTGATTAAGTTCAGAGAGTTTGTGTGTGTGTGTGTGTGTGTGTGTGTGTGTGTGTGTGCGTGTGTGTATGCGCGCGCGCACACACACGCGCGCACACGCTCGCGTGTCCCTCTCCCCAATTTACCCACGTGATCCCCTTGCTTTTCCTCTGGGGAACAGCTGATCTGCCTTTCTAAAAAATCTCTCTAGACCTAACCTCCCCTCCTCCTCCCCCTTCCCCACCGGCTGTCATCATGGCCATTCCTTAGCTAGTGTCTCAATACTCTGGTACATTTTTGTTATTGACAAAAAAAGAAAAGGGAAAAAAAATGAGAAAAGGACTGCACATCTAAGAATTTCCTGTGGTTTGGGACAGGTTTAGTTCAAGCTTTTCATAACTTATTTTCTCTCATTCTTTCCACGCTGTAGACAGTGCTCAGAAACACTGCTGCCAACCCATGGACCTTGTTTTCTTCCTCAGGTCCTGGAGAAGACATTCTCTTTGGATCTGGAGTGGGAAAGGAGGAGATGAAGGGGTGATACCCAAGGCTGAAGAGTCAACTTCAGGCAGATGTTTTGTGCTCACCAGAGCCCCTGTCTTCCATTCTGGGGACAGTGGGCTGCAGAGCCCAGGGAGAACATGCCCCTGGTTACCTGACCAGAGAGGCACCAAAGAGCGGTCTCACATCTTGTTTTCATAATATTTGTATATTCCTTTATTTTAGCTGTTTCCTTATAGTAAAATAGGTATAATAATGCCTAGCACACAATGATATGGGGAGGAATTAATAAAATGAAAGTGCTTGTATAGTACCTGACATACAGTAGACACAAAACTAACATTTGCTAAGCATGAAGTGCATTTATCACATTACATTCTGTGTGCTCACTTACCTGTCTGTCTTACCACTAAACTCTGAATGTCTTAGTCATGGTTATATGCCCTCTATCTATGATAGTGCCTGTAATACAGTAGACAGCCAAAACATGTGTTTAATCAAATAATTACTACCTGTTTCCACCCTCATCCTGGCTCCATTTTCCTTGCTGGTCAAGAGTATGCTCTTTGCGCTCTCTTGTGTTCTCTGGACAAGGTTCTAGAACTCAAGCTATGAATAAAAATTGCCAGGCTTGAAATGGATGAAATGATTGTTTTCCACTTCCTAGAAATACCAAAGGGAGTTTTCTCAGCAAGCACACAGAAAGGAAGAGATTAGGAAGCACAAAGTCTGTGGGATGTTGTTATTTCTAAGTCCGTTGCAGAAATGTGATGTGTTCAAATTAAAGTCAGAGTCCAGGGTGATATTTATAGTCAAAGTATTTCAAAGAGCAGAAAACATGAGATTCCCCAAGGCCCTTCAAGGAGGGAAGACCAGCATTCTAAAAGAAATAAAGAGAGAAAGGAAGGAAGGTAGGAATGAAGGAAGGAGAAAGAGAAAGGGGGGGGGGGAGTGAAAGAGAAGAGAGGGAAGGAAAGGGAGGGAGGGAGGAAGAGCTGGAGAGAGAAGGAAGGAGAGAATATGGAGCAGGGAGAAAAGGAAGAAAGCTAGAAGAGTGGATTTAAAAGTAGGCACATAAGGGGCACCTGGGTGGCTGAGTCGGTTAAGCAGTCTGACTTTGGCTCAAGCCATGATCTCACGGTTCCTGAGTTCAAGCCCCACGTTGGGCTCTGTACTGACAGTTCAGAGCCTGGAGCCTGCTTTGGATTCTGTGGCTCCTTTTCTGTCTGCCCCTAGCCTGCTCACACTTTGTCTCTCTCTGTCTCTCAAAAGTAAATAAAAGTTAAAAAAAAACACAATAAAAAAATAAAAGTAGGCACATGAAAATCACAGTTAAGCATGGTCTACCAAACACATCTTTTATTAAACCTTCACTAAAATGACAACAAATGGAGAAAAGGAGCATAAACCCTCAAGGACAAAGAGAACATGAAAGCATCAACAACCAACGATAAATTTTACAATTAACAGAAGCACCAAAGCTATGATTGGTGGAAACTCAGCTACCATACCAGGAAAACCTAGACCTGCAAGAGTTGGAAGCCAACAAGAAACAAGCTCTTTGGCATGTCCAGGCCCTAGAGAGCCTGAGGGAAATTAGAGGACCAGGAACCTCTGAAAGGGGTGGCAGGATAGGTTTGGGTGGGGCTGACAACAGGAAGGTTGGTTGAAAGCTTGTATGAGGAGGAAGAAGACGGAGAGATTGAACAAGATAGACTCAAGGCTTAGGAGCTGGGACCACCGAGGACAGAAATAAGACAATTTACTAATGGAGGTGGGTTCATTGAAAGCTTGTACTGAACGGTAATGCCACCACTCGTGCCCCAACTCCCTTACCCAACTTAGCTGGAAGAATGCTGAAAAAGGCTTCCACCTCCTCAATTCCCACCCCAACCCCCAGGCAGGAGTGTGGAGGAGTAATCTCATTGGGAAACTGTCCAGCTCAAGAGAAAAACTCTACAGAATCAGTTATTTGTCTCACAGTACAACTTTGGTGCAGCCCCCCTGTCTTCAAACCTCCCACACGTGCTCAGTGCTTTCAAACAGATTTTTTTCACTTATAATTGTGAACCAACCATCAAGGACCATCAGATATTTCAGGAAAGCCTCCAGCATCAAAGATAGACCAAAATAAACACATGAGGGAAAATGGAGGGGGGGGACTTGGAAGACACAGAGACAATGCAGGGAGAGAAAAAATATATATATTGAAGTAAAAAGAGATGCTGTGTTCATTCTTAAAATAATGATAATTATTTTAAAACACTAGGATGCTTTTTAAAGAGAGAGAGGGCATTCACAGAATAAGAAACACTCATGGAGATTACAAGTATGACAGAAAAAAATTCAATAAGAGAGTTGAAAATAAAGTTGAGGAAATCTACTGAGGAAAGTAAAACAGAAAGAAAAACAAATTAGGAAGTAGGAAAGATGAAAACAGATACAAATCCAGGAGGCTCAATATCTGCTTAAGAGTTGCAAAAAGAAAACACAGAGAAATGAATTCATGATAGGATCCCAGAACTGAAGTACATTCATTAGTTTCCAAATCAAAAGGGCCAATGGCTACTCAATGCAGTGAATGAAAAGAGACCTAAACCAAGGCACATCACTGTGAAATCTAAGGACTCCAGGGATAAAGAGGAGATCCCAAAAACTTCTAGAAAGGAAAAACGTCATGCTCAGAAAAGCCGAGGAATCAGAATGGCACCAGACTTCAGGACAGCAGTACTGGACAGTAAGGGACGAAGACATGAGGGCCTTCAACAGGTCTTTTTTTTTTTTTTTCTTAGGCAGACTGCCACGTGCAGCGCCTCATTTGGATGTGTCTGGAGTCTTGGAAGCTTGACTACCCTACGTTCTCCTACAAATGGACCTTGAGAGCTTGTTTGGAGGTTCTAGCAGGGGAGCGCAGCTACTCATATACCCTTGACTGAAGAACGGTCCTCCTCTATCGGGGAAGTTCATCCTCTTCGACCGAGCGCACAGCTTCGGGAGGGACGCACATGGAGCGGTGAGGGAGGAAGGGGACACCCGCCTAGCTAGCCAGGTCAGCCAAATCAACCCTGGTGATCAATGGGGTGACAGATTTCGCAGCCAGATCACCCTCACATCCCTTCAACAGGTCTTAAAAAGGAAAAATGATTTATGACTGTGACTTCTATGTTCATCCAAAGTATAAACTAATCATGAGGATAGAATAAAGGTATTTTTCAGGCATACACTGTTTCAAACATTCACTTGCCATTCACCCATTCTCTAGAAGATACAAACTAAGATCCCTGGGAAAAGGTAGGCCTAACACATGAAGGAGGTAGAGAGAATTCCCAGGATGAAGATGAAGGGAAGTTTCAGAATAATCGTTACGCATCAATCCAAAGGAAAAAGCAGTCCATATCAGAGGTGGCAGTCAGAGAAATGCAGGATTGCTGGATATTGGAGACGAAAGAAAGAAGGAAAGAAAGAAAGAAAGAAAGAAAGAAAGAAAGAAAGAAAGAAAGAAAGAAAGAAAGAAAGAAAGAAGAAAGAAAGAGAGGGAGGAAGAAAGAAAAGAAACTGGGATATCATCTGATGTGTTTGAATGTATTTGGAAGAACGTTATAATTCTATCAGAAAATTAGAAGATGAATTAATGACAGAGAGAAAAGCAAACAACAATAACAACATTGAAAAGGCAATTATTGGGGCGCCTGGGTGGCTCAGTCAGTTCAGCGTCCGACTTCGGCTCAGGTCATGATCTCGTGGTCCGTGAGTTCGAGCCCCGCATCAGGCTCTGTGCTGACAGCTCAGAGCCTGGAGCCTGTTTCAGATTCTGTGTCTCCCTCTCTCTCTGACCCTCCCCTGTTCATGCTCTGTCTCTCTCTGTCTCAAAAATAAATAAACGTTAAAAAAAATTTTTTAAGAAAAGGCAATTATTAATTCCATGAAAAACAAAAAGTTATACGGGAAAGAAAAAGTAACCATAATGTACTACATGGCTCTTCTTTGAACAAAGCTTACATAAATACTAATGTAAACATTAATATTGATTTGATAAAAATTGTTATATAACTAGCAGGGAGAGGCATAAGGGAACTAAAATCTCCCTTCCATAGTAAGATGTCCATAGAAGGAAAAATCAAGAACTAGATACTTAAGCATGATAAATGAAACTAAGATGGTAAAAAGCCTAAGAAATGGCTAAAAGTTTAAGTGATTTTCTCCCAGAAAACGGCAAAACGTCAAGGAAGGAGCTATGTTTTGTTACAAGCCTTGTAGTACTATTTGATTTTTTAAAGGGTGGCATCTCTTGACTCCATATTGGTGATTTCAAAGTTGACAAAACAGGCATTCTGAGTTCTGGTTCTAGTTCCCTTCCACGTTATAGGATCTCAGTTTCTTTATGTCAAATGAGGGGCTGATGATGTCTGTCTCCTCCTTTCTCAGAATGGGGCAGTGATCAGAGCCCAGTCAGTGGAGTCTCCCCAAACACTCTTATCGTCTGTCTGAATTCCTGGCACTTGATGTCCATCCCTTTTTCACAATAGTTATAATATTTACTCACCCACTAGAGTAAACGGGAGATTTGGGGGCATCTTTATGGCACTTGGAGGAAGTTTTTAATACATTTTCTTTTATATAAGATGATCGAAAGATGCAAAGAGTAAGGGCAGTATTGGAAGCCTTGCCTCTTTTCTTTGATAACATCGTGTCCTGCTCTCGGACAGTCTTTGTATCCTAAATCTGATCAAATATTTCTGGCCTGGGGCACATGGGTGGCTCAGCCGGTTAAACATCCAACTTCCACTGGAGTCATGATCTCACAGTTTATGGGCTTGAGCCCCACGTCAGGCTCTGTGCTGACAGCTCAGAGCCCAGAGCCTGCTTCAGATTCTGGGTTTCCCTCTCTCTCTGCCCCTCCCCCATTCACAGTCTGTCTCCCTCTTCAAAAATAAATAAACATTTGAAAAAATTTAATGAAATTAAAAAAATATATATTTTTGACCTTTCTCCCCAAGCCAGTTGAAAACTTTCAGATGGTAGGGACCACAATTAGTGGGTTTTTTTGTTTGGTTGGTTGGTTGGTTGGGGTTTGTTTTCTGTTTTTTGTTTTTGAATTCCACATTGAACATGATAGTGGTTTGATAACTATCTGCTGAGCAAGCAGGGGGAGGCCTGTCCTGTCTTGGTAAGAGGTTCTGCAGTGCACATGAGTGTAAAGGGAGATATTTTTTTTTAAAGAGAATAAAAAGAGCAGGATGATGGTGGGGGATTGTGGTCAAAGAGCCTGAGACACTGCTTGAGTGGTTTTCTGTACCACCCCTGTTTCTATTTTTTGCTCATTGCTTTGTCCAGTTCTTGGATGCATCACTGGGTTAGGAACCAGAAAACACCAAGACTAGCTATGCTTTGCCACTTATATACTGGGTGACCTTGAGGAAGTCAGATATGATCATTTGTCCTCATTTCTTCTCCCGTAGGATATAAGGATTGGACTAGATGCTACAGACCCTTCTCATGCTAACATTGTAGAAATCATGACTGTTTACAAATAAGTGGACACACTGACAGGCTGCTGGAGGGCCCCATGATGCCCTGCAGAAAGAGAATGGCCTGAATGGCAATGGCATTGTTAAATATATAGAAAAGAAGGAATAATAGCACCAGGTGGCAGAGGGCCCAGCCAGGCGACAGATGTGAAAGGGGAAGTAAAATGCTGTGCAAGTAAACTGCAGGTGGAATAATTCATGAAGAGAAGAGCACCTCCTTTCATGTCACTTAAGGTGACTTTGGAAAGAAGGTGCCATTCACCTGTACAGTCTGAGCCCACTGCGGAGCTCAGTAATTCCAGAAAATAGTGGTGATATTATTTCCATCAAAGTCACTGATTTTCAAGATGCTCACTGGTGGGGGGAAAAAGGCAGGGAGCATTTGGTGTGCAGATTGGGAAGGGTTGAGGTGCGGGGAGGGGAAATCTGGAAAGCCGCTGTATAATCACAAGTTATGGAGAACTACAGTGCTGAGTCTGCCCAGCACACTTGTACACACCTCACCTTTGGGGAAGACCCCCTCCCACACCACAGCTCTCCTGAGAAATGCTCCTTCTCCCTTCTCCCCAACTCTGGTGTCAGAGGGGAGTCCCCATGTTCTTCCATAACTCTGCCTCCTTGGTATGGTCATTTGGTTGCCAATGGATACTTACTCTCGCCTGAACTCATCATGGTGCCCCACTCACCTGGCTCAGTTGGTTGGGCCAGGGAATAAATCTGTGACCAGAGTCTGGCCAATTAGTCAACTTAATTAGGATATTTCAAGTTGCAGCTGGGTAAAAAGAGCCAGATCCTCTTGTATTGTGTCAAAGCTTGGTGTGAGCCCACCTATGCTGAGTGAATGAAGCTCCTAGGCAGGAAAGAGACTTCTAGGAGCTACTGAGTAATTGATTCCCAATAGCCCTAGGGTAACTAACATCTGAAAAAGTAAAGCCCTCATTTGAGGTTCTAGAAGCCTCTCATGGAATTCCCCTATTCCCTTAAGCTATGTGGAGTTGTTTCTGTTACTTGGAACTAAGAGTCCTACCTAATGCTCCAAATCTAATTGAATATTTAAAAAGCCAGGCTTTCTCATGTATTGGACTATCTCAATTTTTAATTTTGAATCAGTTCCTAGAATTAGTAAAAATTCATGACTTGAAATACAATTTCTACCAATTTTGGAGCCAATCAAATAATTTTGCTTAAAAATAAATTAATGTTTAAGATTTTTCTGAAGATTTGATCCAGATTCTTCCATAATGAACCTTCCAGTGATAATACAGTCAGGCAAATGTGAAACAAGGGCATTATCCTGCTGTTTGCTTGACACGGTCATGTTTTTCAAGTTCATTCTTCAAAATAAACATTTGCCTCTAAATGCTTTTGCTACGGCTGCTGGGTTTTTTTATTATTATTATTTACTTATTTTTGAGAGAATAAAGAGTGGGGGGAGCAGAGAGAGAGGGAGAGAGAATCCTAAGCAGGGACTGGGGCCTGAACCCATGAACCATAGGATTATGACCTGAGCCAAAATCAAGAGCCAGACATTTAACTGATGGAGCTACCCCGGCGCCCCTACTGTTTCTTTAGCCAAGCCTAGCAAATAACCCGGGTTGCTGTTGTATGATATATCTGCCATTATTTCCCTCCTATGCCCATGGTGGACACTGCGAATGGACCACAGGGCTCTCATCCCCTAAACTGGAGTCTCCAAGTTGTCTCAATACAGCTTTCCAAGTATCTCCATGAGTCGACCAGAGGTAGCAAGTGAACGAAACCTATTTCCCCTTCCTGAACTAGGAGGTTTCAATTCTAGTTTGCATTAAGCTCCTCAATGGAATTCATTCATGCACTTATTAATTCACTCAAAAAATATTTGCTTAGTGCCTTTGGGGGTGGGGGCGGGGCAAGGCCCTGTTCTAGGTGCTCTGGACACAGTGGTAAAGAAAACAGAGACTGTTTTTGTGGAACTTATATGAACATGGAAACAAATAAGTGATGTAAGCATGGCAAGCACTAAGAGTAAAAACTGAATGAGAGGAGCAGAGAGTAAGAAGGATCTGAGGTACATTTAAAATATAGGAGGTGACATTTGAGCAGACACCTGAGTGAGGCTGAGGAGTCAGCCATGCAAAGATCTGGGGGAGAGACTTTCAGGTCAAAGGAACACAAATCAAAGGCCCTGTGTAGCACTGAGTTCTGCAGAGTGTACAGGGGAGGTGTGTAGGAGACAAGGTCAGAAGGATGGGCAGGGCCACATCATGTGGAGCCGTGGTAGGGTGTAGGATTGGTACACTGCACATCTGAAACGGTGAATAGTTCATACTTGGGGCAACGCATCAACATTAAGAGTTTGTTCTGTTGATTTTATCTTTTTTGCAACCATTTTCAAAAGTACAATTGGATTTCATGGTGACTAGTCACCTCTCCCACCTCTGCCCCCAGCCCCTTATTTTCCCTCCCTACAATGACCCTTGATATCTCATGTGTCCTTCTAGGGATATGTTGCGCATCTGCAAGAACATTCCAATATGTGTTTTTAAACCTCCTGTGTTACACCAGTGTTAATATACTATGCATATCATGCTTCACCTTATAACGAATTTTAGGAAAGTTGGCTCAGGATTAGTTGGGAATGAATAAAGGTAGCAGAACAAACACACTTTAGTCTGTCCCTTCTCTCTCTCCACAAATATCAGAAAATATACTAAAGGATTTGGAAATACTATACTACTGACTTTAAGATATGGCCTAGTCAACCACATTCTTAGAGTCAACAAGCAATCTATATGTATAAACCTATCAGTCTGATTCTTCAGAGTCAATGACACTCTTGTTGAGGAATGATGGAAAGGGCAGAAAACCCAAGAAACTAGGGCTCAGTTTCTTCTGGCTCCATCGCCAGCTTCCTGCATGACCTTGGGTAAGCCACTACAAAGTTGAAAGAAGGAAGGGTGGGAGAGAGAGAGAGAGGAAGGAAAGAAGGAAGGGGTGTTGGTTTGGGCTAAGTCTCTCCCTGAGAATAGAAGTGTGTGTGTGTGTGTGTGTGTGTGTGTGTGAAGAACAAAAGGGACAAACTCCATGCCCTTGGGGAGTTTATATTCTAGCGGATGAAAAAGGAGACAAACAACATAAATAATTGAAATATGTAATGTATTAAATAACAGTAAGTGCTAAGGAAGAAAAATAAAGCAGGAAATGGGGCAGGAAAGTAGAGGGGAGTTTAGATAAGAGTGTCCAGTCAATGTCTGGTTAAGAAGGTGATACTAGAATAAGAATCTGAACGGAGTGAAGGAGCCCGCATGGGAGGTTTAGGTTAGGAGGCAGACAGGACAGCAAGAGCAAAGGCCACAGACGCGAAAGCTGCGTGGCAAAGACAAGAGGTTGGAAGAGCAGAAACAAAGAAAGTATCCAGGACATTGGTGGTATCATGGAGCTGCCTCTAGACATCTCTTTCAGTCACAAAAGAAACCCCTACAGGGACACCTGGGTGGCTCAGTCAGTTAAGCATCCGACCCTTGATTTCGGTTCAGGTCGTGGTCTCATGGGTTCAAGCCCCACATTGGGCTCTCTGCTGTCAGCACAGACCGTGCTTTGGATCCTCTCTTCCCTTCTCTCTCTGCCCCTCCCCCACTCTCTCTCTTTCTCTCTCAAAAGTAAACATTAAAAAAAATTAAAAGAAAAGGAAAAAGCAAGATACAATTATATATACACACATACATATATATCTTTCTCTGAAGGAAGTGAATACATACATACATACACATATACATGATAAATACAAATATTTTTAACTATGCTTTGTAAAGCTTATGGAGAAAAAAAACCTAAAAGAACAAAAAGGCATAACTTTTAGAAGATTATAATTTATATTTGCCTTTCTTTGTTAATGAGTTTAAACTATGGTTATCTGAAGGGCACCTGGGTGGCTTAGTTGGTTGAATGTCTGACTTCAGCTCAGGTCATGATCTCATGGTTCGTGGGTTCGAACACTACATCGAGCTCTGTGCTGACAGCTCAGATCCTGGAGCCTGCTTCCATTTCTGTATCTCCCTCTCTCTGCCCCTCCCTCACTCATGCTCTGTCTCTTTCTCTCTCTCAAAAATAAATAAACATTTAAAAAAAATTTTAACTACGATTATTTGAAATATACCTTATTCAAACAAACAAGTAAAATAGGGAACGGGGTAGTGGGCCTATATGCTTTCACAGAATGTACCCCTGCAGAGAATTCAGAAAGGAAAGTATAGTGTTTAGACAGAGGACTTGGTTCTTTGTCTCAAGTGCACATACTGTATTGATAAAATTTCCATTTGGAAATTCAAATGTTCAAAGCAGCAGGTTAAACACCATTCTGTCCTTCATTCTTTGGCTGGCCCCTCGGTGACTGAATCCTTTGCTGTTAGAAAGGCCAAGCATGGAATAATGCCTCTCATGTGGCCCTTTGCAAACTCCTCCTTGAGTTCTGGCATCATGGGCACTTGCCTAGCCAGCAGTGGGGACACCTATCCTATAAAAGTTTGGGGAAGGGCCTTCCCTTGTATCCACAGGGGGGAACCTGTTCTCAGAAAGAACCAGTCATCAGCTTGTATTTCTCCCATTCACAGCCAGAGTCTTTCCTTCCCCAGTTTAACTGATGTCTTTCCTTTGACTTCAAGTACCCTCTCTGTTGCCAACTCTTAAATATGTATCTCTGGTTTGGACTTTTCTCCTAAACTCTAAATATGTCAATTGCTTCCTGCTCTTCTATCCTTAAAATGTCCCAAAGTTACACCTAAGACTGAGCTCACAGATTGCCTCATAAATATTTCTCTTCTACATTCCCTGTCTCTATCAAAGATGACACAAGGGGCGCCTGGGTGGCTCAGTCGGTTGAGTGCCCGACTTGGGCTCAGGTCATGTTCTCGCGGTTCATGGTTCGAGCCCCCACTTCTGGCTCTGTCCAGCTCAGAGCCTGGAGCCTTCTTCCGATTCTGTGTCTCCCTCTCTCTGGCCCTCCCCCACTCATGCTCTTTCTCTCTCTCAAAAATAAATAAGGATTTAAAAAAATTTTTTTTTAAAGATGACAAAAGCCGGAGATCTCAATATCATTCTTACCCCTCCTCTCTCTCTCCACCCACATCAAGTTAGTCACTAAGCTGCATCCATTCTCACTGCTTTACATCTTCTTATTACACTGCCCTTCCCTACTCGTTGCCAGAGTTCAGGTCCTTGTTTGACACGTCATTCATTCATTCAGGATCTAGGATATGTTGGTGAACAAGACAAGGATGACTCCTTCCCTTATGAAGGATATTTGAGATGGCAAAAGACAATAATTAAAAAACCCAAAGAATCACACGTTTATCATATACTAAAGTAAAAGAAAGTGAGATTAAAACTGAGACTTCATGGGCAAGAAGGTCGAGTTATGGGGAGAGCCCAAGGACAAGCACTTTAGGCAAGAGAAACAGGAAATAAATGCAAAGGTCCTGAGGTAGAAAGAGCTTGCCATCTCTGAGAAAGATACTGATAAAAGACCCTGAAGCTGTACTATTCCTTGAGAAGGAAGTGGTTCAAGATGGCATGGAGAAGTAGACAGGCCCTTCTGGGCACTAAGGAGAAGTCTGGCTTTTATTTTAATCTATTGGAAAATTTTAAGCACGAGAGTGAGATGTCTTCCTGGGTCTACTCCTTACTTCTTCAATATGGCTTCCAAGTTGCTTTTTCTATGACAAAACTCTAATTATGTGTCTCTGTGGTTTTAAATCTTTCAATGGCTTGGGATGCCTGAGTGGCTCAGTTAGTTAAGCATCAGACTCTTGATTTTGACTCAGGTCATGATCCCTCGGTTTGTGAGGTCAAGCCCCAAGTCAGGCTCCACACTGATAGTGCAGAGCCTGCTTGGGATACTCTCTCTCTCTCTCTCTCTCTCTCAAAAACAAATAATAAACTTTTTAAAAAGAAAAAGAACTTTAAATCTTTCAAAGGCTTTCGTTTGTCTATAGTTCAAACTCCTGAGCCTGGCCCACAAGCGCCTTCATGATCTTGCCCACTCTTTCCCCATTCTTATTTCTCCCTGTACCTCCTTCTCCCCTTTGCTTTGGCCATGCAGTGTGGCTACTGGATCCCCTGATGGGTTCTGCTATTTCACCATCGTGTCTTTACTCATGATTTATCTCTTCTGAGCACAGTGTTCCTTACCCCATCATCTGCTCATCTTTTAAGACAAAGATCAAATGTCACTTTATCTGTCTAATCTCTCCTGATCACTATGTCCAAGCAGAATGTACCATTCCCTCCTTTGGGTCCTCAGTGTGCCCTGGATGAACTTCTAGCAAAAGCCCTTTGTGCTTATGGCACTTCTGAGTTTGCTTACATCTTTCCTTGTTTACACATGAGCCTCTTTTAGTCCTGTTCATTTCCTACCACTTAGCATAGATCTTGGCATACTTTATTGTAGAAAGAGGATGAGTTTCCCTACGTTGTGCATATTTAGAGTACACATGACAGTTCTCCCAAAGTAGGAAGAGCCCAGATACATGGGGCTCAGTAAGAATTTTAATAAAAATGTCAGATGAGACTTATAGCAGATCCACCTGTCGATGAGCTGAGTGTCCCCACCATTAGCTCCATCAGAGCGTTGATTCTCATTGGCAAGGATGGAACTGGGAAGAGGTCTGAGTAAGTAAAAATATCTAGGTTTTGGAACCTATTTCCTTGTTAGGCACCTCTTGGCATACTGCAGTGGCCACATCATCGGGCATGTCTGTAGTGCTCACTCAGTAACAGGTGGCACGAGGGATCCATTAGCTGGTGGGTGTGGGACTGTTGGAGACTAAGCTCATCATTTTATACTTTTCTGCTACGTGGTCAGCACTGTGGAGTGTGAGCTGCAGAGAATAAAGAGGCAAATAACTTGTTCCCTGTGTTTGGGGAAGGGAGAACATGGTTATATCTATAGAAGACATTAATTGATAGTCGTCAATTAATGCATTAGAGACGTAACCAGAAAATAACCTAGAACTGCACCATCAAGAGCTGGATGAAGTGTTCTAGGCAATAGCCACCGTGGATTTTTCCAGGGTCTCTTGATTTTGATGTTGAAGGCCAATATGTAGCTTCTTCCCGCTTGTCTACTTCTCATGGGCTGGGCTGCAAAGAGAATCAGGAAATGACTCTGCCAAGTGCTCAAAGCAGTTTCTCTGCTGTTTATTCAGAGTGCTTGCCGTGTACTGAGAAACACATATGGGATGTATGCCTGTCCTGCCTTTGCAGCAGCTGCGTCTCAGAAGGTGATTCAAAATTGACCCGGAGGAATGACGAGGTGGCAATATTTTCTGAGCCCTGGAAAATATATGGGATGAGTGTGGTCTGCATATGCTGCTGTCTGGGGTCAAAAGAACTGTTGCCTACGGATTCCTTTTTTTTATGAGTTCTCACCGAGAAAAGTCATAATTGGACCCCAAAGGCAAATGTGCTCCTTGTGAAGAAGATCGATGGTAGTAAATTCTCTTGCTCCCCAAACAGCAGCAGCTGTAGCAGCTTATCCAGGGGCTTTGCCAAGAAGACATCATTGCTTGAGCCAGGATCACAAGTAGCCATACTTGGGAGAGAGCAGCTGGCTGGAGCGCAGATGAGATGTAATCATTACCAATTTCTGAAGAAAGATTTGAAAACTTAAATCGAACTACAAATTATGATGGCTCATCCTTCCATAAATCCTAATTGTGGTGACTTCATTTGGTCTTCTTTTTAATGTTTACTATTCACTTTAGAGAGGGACAGAGAGACAGAGCACAAGTGGGGAAGGGGCAGAAAGAGAGGGAGACACAGAATCCAAAGCAGGATCCAGGCTCTGAGCTGTCAGCACAGAGCCCAACCTGGGACTTGAACCCATAAACCGTGAGAACATGACCTGAGCCGAAGTCGGATGCTTAACCGACTGAGCCACCCAAGTAACATTATAGCTTTTTGGTGAAGTGTTAAGTCAGTGCATCTCCTCGCTTAATGGTACAAAATTTCAGTTGACTTAAAAAAAATTTTTTTTTGCTTTCCATACATTTATTTCTTGACTCACCAATCTAATTTGATACATAAGAAGACATGGTGTGTTCAGAGCAGGGGCCCATGCAGTTCATTGCACATAAAAAACATACTGAATATCTATTGCTTGGCTGACATATTGAGTCTTAGCTTTTTAGATCACTGGAAGACATTTCATATTAGCTAAATATCACCTAACATCAAGTCCATATTCACAAAGCTTCATTGTGTACAAAAGGTCCTTTGCAGCTTATTGTTAGCTAGCTTTTACCCTCTGAACCTCTTAAGACAGGAGGTTTTTGTATTCCCATTTGCTTGATCACAATCTTCTTTATTTTCTGCACAGGTAGAGCCTGCATCCTCAGAGGGGGAATTTAACCCTTTATCTCTCCTCTTTATCTCTCCTCTGCCCAGATGAACAGAAGAACGGGCACAATGTGTCAAACCTATTGTGAACTCCAGGCAACGCCTTGTCTCCAAACAGGCTCCAAGTGAAGTGCGGGAAGGGCAGGCACTGTTCCATATCTTTCCTCTGAATATCAGCTGTAAACAAAAACTCACTCTGGAACTAAGGACCCAAAGCTTGCTTTGAAAAAGGAAAACAAAAATGTGCATTAGCATTAGATGTTGATAAAATGTGTGACCACGTCCCAGTTAGCTAATCTGTCTTTTGATTAGCTGCTTGTATTACATCACCCCATGTAACTTGGGTCTTTGCCTTCTATCGTAAGCTTAGCTGTAGTCTGTCCTTAGGGCAGTCACTCAAAAGCTTCACTTGATAGGGACCAAAAGACTCATTACCCGAAGGCAGAATTGGACACACCTGGTGTAAAAGTTACGTATCCCAGTTTCAGCTCTTGTCCGTTAGCATCTCCCCACCCCCATCGTCCATATTTAAAAATGTTGGGTGCGCATGTGCGCCAGATGATTCATCCAAGCTGCTCTGGAAGTTGTCTCTGCTGGTGACAGTAAAGCTGATCCACCCTCTCCCTCCCCTCTATCTGGTGGAAATGCAGGGCGTCAGTCTGTGGCACTGCTACCAGCACATTGTGGCCCTTCTTTATTTAGGTGGGATGCACTTAGGCATCTTGCTTCCACACGGAGCTCTTCGTCTCCCCGATCGATCGATCGCAGTTCCCCATGGTTTCCATCTGCCTGCGCCACCCGGAATTGTGTGAGCCCGAAAAGAGGGGAAGGACCCACAGACCCCTCGGGTCCTGGGAACCCTCAGCCTTGCTCCGTGGCTGCATATCCATGGAGACTAGGCACTAACCTATTTCTCAGCTCTATCAGTGTAGGAGTCTTCGTTCTCTCTTCCTGCATCTCAGATTCTCCACTGCAAAGGTGCCAAAAAATGATTTTGAACTTTCAGTAATTTTGAGGCTGATTATATTAATAGAGATTCTGAAACCTGTAGAAGTAGCAGCTCTTGGGGTTTTATTTTTTACAATATTTGGGGGACAGATCTGTGTGCCGAGGTTCAGGCTAAGCATCTAAAACCACGACTACTTTGTGGGAACTGCCCTTTTCCCCTCCCTGCTCTGCTCCCTCTATAGATTCTTACATTCTGGAGGAAAGCCAGGCTTTTTTTAAACTGTAGATTTTCAAGCTAGCCCTAGCAGGTTTCCAGCTCTCTCTCCCTCCTCCCTCTTCTTTCTTTCCCCTCCTGGCCCTTATTCAATGACTAAAGCTCTCCAGGAGTATTTATGGACCAGGGTATCTATTGTGACCTTGTGATTGCACTAATCCTTTGGCTTGAGGCTGCCCTGCTCTGACAGTCACAAGGGTGATTGGAGGTGGGAGTGGGGAGGAGGACAGTGCATCATCCAGGAGTGGTAGTTATTTATAGAACAGGCCTTTTCCTTTCCCTCTGAATTGTCTGCAAAGGCAGCAGTTGTCAGAGCCTCTGGGAGATATGGAGGCCCACGCCTAGGTAGAGGCCAGAGTTCTTGGAGTCAGCACCGAAGGGCTCCTTTCGCCTACCTCCATGGGACAAACCCAAGGAGGCCCGACTTCCTAGGAATGGTTGACCACTGAGCATTATAACTTTCTCACAGCCCCAGAGGGGCAGCCAGATGCTCCTGGCTGGGCCACCTGACCCAGGGCCTCAGGGAGTGTGAGTCAAAATTCCTGCAAAACTCTGGTCTCATTCTCATGGTATTTGAGGGCTGGTAGGGCTGTCGATCCCTTTGGGGTCTTTGAGGAGCAGGCCGGGAAGTTGCTGTTAGAGTAAGAGAGAAGACAACAGGGGACTGACTTTGTATGTCTGGTGGGATGGAATTGCTCCTATCTGGATTAAGGAAAAAGAGGAAAACCAGGACTCTGGGAAAAGAGTGAGAATGAAGCCCACCTGAATAAACAGGCAAGGCCCACCTAGCCTCTCCCCAACTGAGCGCGTGATCGTATGCTACCATGGGTGACTGTCATCGCTCCTTGTGTTGGATGTCCAGTTCTGACTCAGCTGGACGGTAAAGCATCTGAGGGCAGGAAACCTAGGGACAGAGCTGGGTGCAAAACTAGTGCTCAGTAAGCCTTGTGGGTTCTTACACGTCGATTCTAATGAGTGACTCTTATTAGCATTAAGAAAGTGGTTGTTGTTGTTGTTGTTGTTTTTAGGGAGCCAAATGTGGGACTTGAACTCACAACCCTGAGATCAAGACCTGAGCTGAGATCAAGAGTCACATGCTCAACCGACATGAGCCACCCGTGTGCCTCTAAGAAAAGGTTTTTGACAATGAGTAGGATGGCAGAATTCGACTGTGGGCAGGACCTCTGCACCTTTTCTACTTCTCTCTTCCCTCTGCCCAGAGAGTACAATGCACATAGTAGGTTTTCAAAACTGTTTGCTAAATTGTTATTAATAAATGATGATTATAATAGTTCTATGTCACCTAGAAGTTCTAACCTGCTTGGTAATGAGTGAACTAGGCTTAAAGCATTTCTCTCTCTTAAAAAACCAAACAGGGCACCTGGGTGGCTCAGTCAGTTAAGTGTCTGACTCTGGATTTTGGCTGGGGTCATGATCTCACAGTTCATGGGTTCGAGCTCCACATCAAGCTCTACACTGACAGCACAGAGCCTTCTTAGGACTCTCTCTCTCTCTCCCTCTCTCTCTGCCCTTCCCGTGTGTGTGCACATATGTGCTTGTGCTCTCTCTCTCTCTCTCTCTCTCTTTTTCTCTCTCAAAATAAGCAAATAAGCATTAAAAAACAACAAACAGAATTTGCTGAGCTGGGTGGTCAGCTCTCCCACATAGCCCCTTGAAGGTGACACCATATGGTAGTGGTTGTCCAGTGTTAGCCTTGCCTCAGAGTCACCTGGAGAGCTTATGCTACGTGGAAGCTGGGCTCCAGGGTTTCTGATTTGGTGGCTGTGGGGTGGGGCTCAAGAATGCACTTTCTGCGGTTCTGATGTACTCGTGCTGTTGGTGTGGGGAGCACACATTGAGAAACACTGCCAGCGGGGTGTGTGAGAAATGTCTCAGGTTCTCTTAGCTGCAACTTGAGGATTTAAGAAAAGTCCTGGGAGTCTGTGGATAGAACTGTGGAGAGGCCCTCTGCAGAATTCTCCGCATCCACCTTTTCTAGAACTTAGAAATTGCCAAAGTGGGGCAAAGGTTGACGAGAAACCGTTTGGGGATCCCAATTGAATTGGCCTCCAGGCTCACCTCTTCACAAATCTGCTCTCACTCCAGTCCAGGTGGGTTTTCTAAATCAGAAATCGATCATCTCGGTCTCCTGCTTGAAAAGCCTTAGATGGCTCCAATTCCTCCAGCAAAAAGTCCAAACTCAGGGGTGCCTTAGACTGTTTGGCAAACCCTTCATGGTTTGACCCCTGCCTATCTCTTCCCCGACTACCTCTCTCCCCCACTCCTCTGTACAAGCTTTCCCCTGGGCTTCCCTGGTCTCCTCTCAGCTGCATCCTACTACCCACAGGGCTCACCCCTGCTAGGCCTCCGAGCAAAGCACTCCTCCTTTGTTCTCGCTTCCTGTCTAGGCACCCCTCCTTACAGGGCCCTCACGCCAGAGCTGCCGTCATAGTGCTCTGCTCTCTGACTCACCCCACCAGGCTATGGAGGGCCCTAACATTGAGCACACTGTCCCGGATCGCAGAAGGAGTTTGCAGCGGGTTTGTTGAATGAACAGAAATTGGGGAGGACTCAGCGGCAGCCGACCACACACTGGACCAGTAATTACTTTTACCTTGGACACTTTTGGATACAATGCGGGGTGGGGGATGTTTGCAGGTAAAGAGGAGGGGAGGGAATGGAGAGAGGGGTGGGCGCAATTACCAGCATTCCCTTTTATTTATTTATTTTTTTTTTTTTTCTCAACGCTTTTTTATTTATTTTTGGGACAGAGAGAGACAGAGCATGAACGGGGGAGGGGCAGAGAGAGAGGGACACACAGAATCGGAAACAGGCTCCAGGCTCCGAGCCATCAGCCCAGAGCCTGACGCGGGGCTCGAACTCACGGACCGCGAGATCGTGACCTGGCTGAAGTCGGACGCTTAACCGACTGCGCCACCCAGGCGCCCCCAGCATTCCCTTTTAAGTCACCCACAGTAGGGACCCCTGGGTGGCTCAGTTGGTTAAGCGTCCGACCTCGGCTCAGGTCATGATCTCACAGCTCGTGAGTTTGAGCCCCGTGTTGGGGTCTGTGCTGCCAGCTCAGAGCCTGGAGCCTGCTTCGGATTCTATGTCTCCCTCTCTCTCTGCCCCAACCCACTCACATTCTGTCTCTGTCTCTCTCAAAAATAAATAAACATTAACAAAAAAAATTTTAAAGGGCCACCTGGGTGACTCAGTCAGTTGGGCGTCCGACTTCGGCTCAGGTCATGGTCTCACAGTTTGTGAGTTCCAGCCCCGTGTCAGGCTCTGTGCTGACAGCTCAGAGCCTGGAGCCTGTTTTGGATTCTGTGTCTTCCTCTCTCTCTGCTCCTCTCTTTCAAAAATAAATAAACGCTAAAAAAAAAAAAAAAGTCACCCACAGTAAAATGAGCTCCTCCAGCCTTTGTTTTCCTAAAGCACAGTGACAAAGGTGTGTCCAGAAGCAAAGAAATGAAGCTTTAGAGGTAGAACCGTAGGCACTGGCCCGCACAGGGGGAGGAAGTTGGAGGTTTTGCAGAAAGGGAAGTAGGAGCCTCCTGAAATTACAGTGGCCGGTGAGAGGGCCCTACCCCCCAGGCCCTTACCTCCCTGAGCTCCCCCTTCTCTCAGGCTGGGTGGTAGCATCTTTCTCATCCCTTTTAGTTGGGTGGCTTTAGATGGTGGCAAGTCGCTTTGAGAGGTTCTGTGTGGCACCTGAGGACATTAGGCTTCTCTTTGTGCACTTAGTGTATCAATCAACTGCATTTCTGAAGCAATTGTTATACTTACAGGGTTGGCTTATATACCATTGGATCATGTCTATAATAAAAGAGGTAGACTGGGAACCAAGAAGCCTGGTTCCTCTTTCTCCTCCAGTGACCAGCTAGCTGCCTGCATTGGGGCAGTTGTATCTGCAAGTTCCTTCACTGTCAGGCGGTGCTCGTTGAGACTGCCCACTCGGGTTTATTTATGACCCTTTAAAGCTGACCACATAGCTGTTTTCCATTCCTAAGATTGCGCCTTAGAAAACTTGGACCCACTTTCTAAGTTCTCCCAGAGATATTAGTCTTTGTGAACTCCGATGGCCAGGGAAGTATGATAAACAAAAGCAACCCCAGAGGGACTTTGTCAAGTTCCAAATGTTTGATCTCAAAATCTGGCGGAATTTATCGGCTGAAACCACCATTGACAGAATATTTCTGGCTGACCTTTCTGCCTTCTGCGCCAGCCACCCCCATTCTGAACACTGAGCTTCTCAGCCCTTCTATTAGCATCTGCACAGATACCTCCCTTGGGATCAGAGCCTATGTTCTTCCTGGAACCGATTTAAACCCAACAGAGACTTTAAAAAATACATTTAATAGTTGGAGAGGCTCCCTTCTCCTTTTAACTTCTGAGCTCATTCCCTCTGGGAACAAAGTGACATTTAGATTCCGGTGTGTAAGTTGTTTTTTCTTTAGATCAGTTATTGTGTAAACATTCCTCTGCAAATTATTTTCACATTTTAAGGCAACTTCTTTCAAGTGTCCAGTCAGACTGATTCCTACTCTGTTCCCTTCGCTACCCTCAACTCGACTTTCTCACTCACCAACTTCCCCATTTCTCAACAACTCAAATTCAGACCAATTCTACCGTTCGTTAAAATACCTCCCCAACTTTCTGGAATTTCCATTTCTCAAGGTTATCTCCCCTGGGCCACAGCCAAGGCTAGGCCCACGAAGACAGATGAAGGCAGAGTGGGTCGAGAAGGACGAGCCCTCATTGTTCTGCCCAGGGACGGTCAGCCGGAGGCCAGAGCTGCCCTGAGAAGGTGACTCGGGACCAACAAGACAGGCTTAGAGTGACGTGGAACACTAGCACCAAGACCAGGCAAATGGGGGAGAAGCTATCTCATGGTGACACTGAAGCCTAGCATTCAGAAACAGAAAAGCAGGCAAACTGCCTCCTCTTGCGTTAATAACCCAACTGCTCCTTGTAACAGGCCCACAAGAGTATCTTCACCTCATGCCTTGTCTTCTAACGTTGCTCTTGAACGTTTTGTCTAATGTAGTGCGGTTCTCCTTATACCCACTCTTCATCTCCCAGTTTTATTTTATTTTTTAAAGTTTATTTTTGAGAGAGAGAGACAGAGACAGAGTGGGAGTGGGAGAGGGGCAGAGAGAGAGGGAGACACAGAACCCAAAGCAGCCTCCAGGCCCTGAGCTGTCAGCACAGAGCCTGACACGGGGCTCAAACTCACCGACAGTGAGATCATGACCTGAGCCGAAGTCAGATGCTTAACCGACTGAGCCACCCAGGTGCCCCCATCTCTCCGTTTTAAAACATGTCCCCTCATCAGGAGGGACAGCCACATGGGCCAGTCATGACTCCAGGGAACACCGGTCATACAGACTACAATATACTTTTCAAAAGAACAAGCCACTTCTTCTCTTTAAAACTTAGAGACATCTTTTATTTTTCTTCTATGCATTAAGAAAGGTGAACTGGCTGTGTGGAAGGAATACCTAAGTAGTCCTACCAGTGCCACAAAGTTACTGTGTGCCACAGTGCCACAAAAGTCACCATGCTATCCACACCTCTCGGCTGTAAAATAAGGGAGGTGGACTGGATCATCTCTAAGGTCTTGCCCTCGGGCAATAATCTTTTCAGATCAGCAGAAAGTGACATTGTTCTGATCAGTAAGGTATGGGACAGGGAGCTTTGGAATAACCATTTTCTTGTATTGCCACTCTGACATTTCAAGTTGCTCAGCCTGGCTGTGACATTAGCTCTTTCCTTGCAACACCCAGGAGTTTGAAGTCCAATGAATGTGGACTCACTGGGCCAATCCTCTTCCTTGATTTTCTGAGCTTGGATCTTTTCTGCACCATTAAAACTACAGGCACTAATTTGAGGAATTAACTGAGGTGGTCACTTGAGGTCATACAGCAGCTGTGGCCCTTCAGGGTCTCACTTTTGCAAAGAAGTCAAAACAAAAGAGGCAAGAAGGTTGACCAGATAATTTTGGAAGTTTAGGTAACAAAGCATTCCATTCTAAGTTTTTTCGGGGGTCTGAATCACAGCACTTCCTGGGTTTTGTTTCCTATCAAGTCGTAACTTGGCCAACATTTTCTGGCAAAGGTCATAAACCAGTGCCGTGGAGAACAGTGGAGAAACACTTGCTTGACCAATCTCAGAGTAGTTCTGCGACGCAAGTTCCAGAAAGGAGGTTGGGGAGAGAAGGCTGTTTTCAGTTGACTGCATCCAACAAGGCTTTGTCAAGGGCTCTGGTTGTGAGGAGACAAGAGTGGAAACAGTACTCCCGAACCTTGAAATCAATTTGTAATCTAACACTTGTGAAAAATCAGAAAATGAGAGCAGTGCTTCTCAGTCACTCCGGTTATATTGCAAGTAATTCACTATTAGTATGTAGGCCACTAAGGCTTGAAAGTGATTGTTTTGAAAATATAAATTAGAGTGGATTCAAGGTCATCTTTCAATACTGAACTTCTTTTAAAAAGTCTTCTGCAGGACTGCTAATTCCCTCTGAAAGAGAGAATTATTTTTGTTTAGGAAAATACCTTGTAGGGACATTTAGATTTTAAAAGATGGGATGGGGGCACCTGGGCAGCTCAACCATTTAAGTGTCCAACTTGATTTCGGTTCAGGTCATGGTCTCTTGGTTGGTGAGATTGAGCCCTCCATTGGGCTCTGTGCTGACAGTGCAGAGCCTGCTTGGGATTGTCTCTCTCCCTCTCTCTCTCTCTCTCTGCCCTTCCACTGTGCACTCTCTCTCTTTTTCTGTCTCTTTCAAAATAAATAAATAAACACTAAAAAAAATAAAAGATGGGACACAGAGCAGAGCCTGAATAGACAGATTCAATGGAGGAATTAGTGAATTGTTCTGCATAACAAAGAGGATGGAATCCATTTTGTTTTTTTTTTTCACTTGCTGTTGTTGTTGAAAATAGGTAAACCAGGAGGTGGAATGGTGGTGTGGTCCAGATAATGTGACTGAAAATGGGGACCCCAGAGTTAGGCCACTTAGGTTCACATCTATAAAACCCACTATGATGTACCTTGCAACAAAGCAAATTTAGAGAGAAGAGAATTGGTTTCCACCCTCTGCCCATCTCCCATTCTCAGCCAGCGTTGGGTAAGGTTCTTTCTTTTCTTTTTTTTTTTTTTTTTTAATTGTGGTAAAATACACACAACACAGAATTTCTTATTTTAATCACTTTTAAGTGCACAGTTCAGTAGCATTGAGAACATTCACGTGGTTGTGGTGGCCTAAGGTTCTTATTTTCTCTGGCAGAGGGGAGTGTGTGAGGGAAGGGTGACCCGACCCCAAAGACAGAAGGAATGTTTGGCATTCCTGGTGTTCTCCCAGCCCATCTCCCTGGCACCATGTAGCCTGGAGATTCCTGAAATTGCCATTCTGGAAGTCCAGTTAACCACAGGACCAGAGATTGACCCTATCAATATTTAATTCAGAGTGGTCAGTCACCACTAGGTGGTTGGTGCCAGCCTATAGGATGGAGTCCAATAGCACAGCTGGACGTCTAGAATGCCAAGCCAGAAACTAGCACAAGCTCACACCAGTTCTATCATTAACCTCCCGATAAGGCAATCTCGCCTTTTGGGGATTGAAAAATTTGGGCCCTAAATATTTCTTATGGAGGGGTTTACCATGTATATAAACATATAGGTATATCTAGCACATAATAAGCACTCTAGAAGTCCTAGATATGACTGGGCATGTCTAATAACAATGTAAGTTGTGGCATTCCTGTGATGTTAGCTTGCTGTTCTGCAGTGGTTCTACATCTACAAGACTTCTTTATTATTGTTGTTGTTGCTATTACTTTGGTGAAGGTTAAAAAAGATGCTAATGGGGGGCGCCTTGGTGGCTCATTCAGTTAAGTGTCTGACTTCAGCTCAGGTCATGATCTTGCGGTTGGTGGATTCAAGCTCCATATTGTGCTCTCTGCTGTCAGATCAGAGCCCGCTTCAGATCCTCTGTCTCCCTATCTCTGCCTCTCCCCCAGTTGTGCTCTCTTTTGTCTCTCTCGAAAATAAATAAACATTAAAAATAAATAAGATGCTAAGGTACATTTTTGAGCCAATGCAAGCATAAAGATACAGAAATATCCATTAGATTCAGGATGAAGAATAAGAATTCACTGGAGGAAGGAAGCTAGCTCCAAAGTTCAGCATAAGAAGGTAAGCCTCTAGAATTCTCAGTAATTTGGGGGAGAGTATTGGACTTTTCACGTAAGGCAGGGAAGGCAGATTCAAGTCAATCTTACCCATATCACCAAGGAGACCCCTAGGTAATAACTAAGTCACTCATAAAGTCATCCCATTCAATGCCCAATGGGGACTGTGCAGATTCTAGGCGTCCTGCCCAAGGGAGTACTCATCACATGCATAGAGCATAGACGTGCTAAGCTGGCCTGGATTTTAACTCTGATTCTGCCACATGCTACCACATGTCATTGGACAAGTTTACTTGCTCTAGATTCCTCATCTACAAAATGGGGATAATAAGATAAGGTGTCCATGAAATCTGGAAACAGAGGAAATATACATTACATCATGAAGGGCATCTTCTAGCTATAAAAAATATATTTTATGGACACTGTAGTAGTGAATTCTGTTGGGGAAAAAATTGCCACTTTGAAATAGGCCAAGAAAAGCTTAGTGATTAGCTCATTCATCTGTGTTATGTCCATCTTTCATCTTTGAGCTTCTTTTCAACTCTATAAATTGTAGGAAGCTGATACCAATGAAAACAATTTTTGTCCATAGAAATGCCAATGAACTGTGTCACATAGAATGCATTATTGCCTTGAAGATAGACCCCTTTTTGTCTCTATACATTTATTTCAGAATTCCCTATTGTCTCTGTAGGCTCTTTGGGTTCCCTTCTGAGCCACTTAAACATTTTATAGGTTCCCTCATTAATACACGAGTTTAATAAAATCTCTGATGTGTGTTCACTTTATATATCTGAACAAAAGTCATGATTATACCCTCTTCTAAAACTTTTTTTTAACACTTCCTAGGGTTACTCTGAAGACCAAGTGGGTTAATGCATGTACAATCTTGAGAGTGTGCTTGGCACACAGAAGCACGAAGTGTTCGTGAGGATTGTTCTTATCTATAATATGCACTCAGTTCACTGTGATGTCACTATTAAGGTCTTTTTCCTGTGTTAGACTCCACTTCTCTCTACAGTGTGAGGCCCATTAGGACAGGACCTTTGTAACTCCAGCACAGAGAACAGCAGAACCAAACTCTAAGAAAGAACAGAGTAGGGGCACCTGGGTGGCTCCGTTGGTTAAGCATCCAACTTCAGCTTGGGTCATGATCTCATAGTCTGTGAGTTCGAGCCCCTCATTGGGCTCTGTGCTGATAGCTCAGAGCCTAGAGCCTGCTTGGATTCTGTGTCTCCCCCTCTCTCTGCCCCTCCCTGCCTCATGCTCTCTCTTCCTCTCTCAAAAATAAATGAACATTAAAAAATTTTTAAAAAAAGAAAGAAAGAACACAGTCAATAGATTAGTTGGATATAACAGGGATTGGCCTTTGGGGGGGGGTGGTAAAGGACTAGATAATATCGTAGATTCCATAGGTCAAACACTGTCTGCCACACCTACTCAACTCTGCTGTTGTGATATGAAAGCGTCACAGACATTACCTAAAAAAATGAGTGTGAGGGGCGCCTGGGTGGCGCAGTCGGTTAAGCGTCCGACTTCAGCCAGGTCACGATCTCGCGGTCCGTGAGTTCGAGCCCCGCGTCAGGCTCTGGGCTGATGGCTCGGAGCCTGGAGCCTGTTTCCGATTCTGTGTCTCCCTCTCTCTCTGCCCCTCCCCCGTTCATGCTCTGTCTCTCTCTGTCCCAAAAATAAATAAAAAAAATGTTGAAAAAAAAAAAAAAAATGAGTGTGACTGTATTACAAAAAAACTTTATCCACAGACACTGAAACTTGAATTTAATATAATTTTCACATGACATGAAGTATTCTTCTGATTTTTTGACCACTTAAAAATGTAAACAACCATTTTTAGCTTGAGGGCCATAGGAAAGCAGGCAGTGGGCCAGATTTGGCCTCAGGCCATCATTTGCCTGAATTAGATAACAGGTACATGAAGGGCGAGAATTATGCCTATTCACACCACCTTTAATCTGGTCCTTGTCATGTAATAGATGTTCGAAAAATATTGAATTAAGTAGCAAAGGCTTAAAGGCAAAAGGGAGACATTTTAGGAGAGTAACTTGCTAAATCGTTTCAGAAATATTCAATCTGTAGTGATGACAGGCTGATGGCTGGCTTGGCCAAGCCCGTCCTGTGGTGGCAGTGACTAGTCCCAACTGCACCAACCAAGTCCTTTATCATAATCAGTCTTAACTGAAATCTTAAGTGACTCCAATGGTTTTTATACCCTGCCTGTAAACTGCCTTAAATTCTTCTTTAGAACAAAATAGAAATAAGTCTAAATAATATCTACTGATCAAAAAAATGGGACCAGAATCACATTACAGGATGCCTTCTCCAGAGAAGCTAGAAAAACTGTCAGACTATCTTATATTGGCAGGGGTCAATTTCATAGAGCAGAATTAGGAATTTTCCAGAATTAGGAAAATGGCAGATCGGAGGCCAAAAGCACAGATAGGCCCAGAATTTGATCCACCTACATAATTGAAACGGACCCAGCTGGAATCTACAGATGCTGCCTGCTTTGCCTCTCGGTGCACATTTCTCCCTCCCCCTCACTCTTACCGTCTCCCATATAGAACAAAAGCATTTGCCTCCAGCCAAGTGAACTCTGTCCTCCCTGAAGACCACAAGTCCATGAACACTGAGGTACTAAAGGTATACACACATAGGTACAGCTGTATTTCTGTTTATTATTTGATTTCATTTACGGCTCAGGCAAATGTTAATTTGGATGGTGGACTTTCAAACAAGAATTCCATAAAAAGCATTTTTCAGTGTATAACTATGACCAAATGAATTAGGAGAACGACTGTGTCAGGAGAACAGATCTGGAATAGGAAGGAAATCTGAACAGAAATTGGAAAAGAGCTCAAGTTTAAATGACACATTTAAAATATTAGTATACCTACACACATATGCAGGGTTAAAAAGAACACGAAGTCACAGAGTGAGTCTGAACTCCCGGTATTTTTTAGGTGATGAAAGGGGTCCACGGTATTACGGTGACTGTCCAGAGCCCCACCACAGAGGCCAGGTCTGGCACCCAGCTCTCTTCTCAACCAGACTCGGGTGCTTTGCAAAGAAGATGCAGGGAAGAAAAGGAAAGGGGTCTTTCTTTCATCTATGGCAAATCATCATACATCGATCTGTAGCTTTAAAAAATGTACTAAGGTAATATACCTTATTGGAAAAGAGGTGGCCCACGATACCACCACTCAGCTATAACCACAGTAATGCTTGTTTCTAAGGTGGGGTGAAGAGCTCTTAGTCCTTCCTTGTCCCTTTGTGGAACATACCACAAAAGTACAATAATGCTTGAAAAAAGAAGGGGAAACCCTGGGGAATACAAGGGAGAAAGAAATGGATTAAGCTTCCCCCATCAGCACCTACCCGGGACTTGGCACATAGCTCAGTAAACACTCAGACCCTCTTGGAACCCTGTAATGGTAGGATAAGAAATAGGGAAGGGGAGAAGTAGAAAGCTAACGACAAGAGAAGGAAGAAACGTCTAAAGAATCCTTGCAACTTGCCTATAAATCTAAAATTATTCCAAACTGGGTTTAAAATGTTTAGAGACGCTGGTGGTTATTTTAATAAATATTCCAATTGACCCATTATTTCACCATTCCTCTGGAATTCTCTGATTTCCACCTGTGTGACATTGTGCTGAAACTTCTTGGTTTTTTCCTTAGGCCTATTTCGCTGACTCAAACTCCCGGATTCAACTTCAAATTTTATCACACTTCTAAAAACATCTGGTAACTTCATGACTTAGTCACTTATTCGCTGAACACAAGCATCCTAATTGCTTGTGTTATTCACTTGAAGAATGGCATTCATGGTAACAGAAAATCACCCAAATCTGGTCAAGATTTTGATAATTTACTGCTTATGTACACATTTATAATTTTGAACTAGGGGCGCCGGGGTGGCTTGGTCGGTTAAGTGTCTGACTTCAGCTCAGGTCATGATCTCAAAGTTTGTGAGTTCAAGCCCTGCGTCGGGCTCTGTGATGACAGCTCAGAGCCTGGAGCCTGCTTTGGATTCTGTGTCTCCCTCTCTCTCTGCCCCTCCCCTGCTTGCACTCTGTCTCTCTCTCAAAAATAAACATTAAAAAAATTAAAAAAATATAATTTAGACTTGAACTGTGCAAACGGAGTTTAGGATAAGAACTTGTAATCAGGGAGAAGTCTTGCTTCTAACAGAGGGGGTTTCATTTTTTTGGACCTGGGTCAGGTTAGCTTGTAGTACTGGTAGCAAAACAGAAATGGGGCTTTGAACCTAAGGAGCCCGCCCTCTGCTGCCATGGAGGAGGGAGCATTCAGGACGGTGGGGATTGTGGAAAGCAGAGAATTTTGCTGTCATTCTTTTTCCAAATAGGTTTTAGTTTTTAGAGCACTTTTAGGCTTGGAGGCTTTTATTCTTTATCCCCCCCAACTTCCTCTTTTCTTTCCCTCTCAACCGAGCATTAGGAAGGAAATTTTATTATGTCCTCTTTTCTGAACGCAGCTTCATGTTCCTGTTCTAGTTTTGACTTCTTCAAGTTACTATAAACCGTGGTTGTTGGTTACTGAGTGTTCTAACCCTGTAGCTTACTTTTAAGAGATGGACATTGCAGTTGTAAGTTCTTTTTTGCTCCCACAAAACACGTGACTGATTCCACACACCCCCCCCCTTCCCCATAACCTGCAGTTAGTGGCTTTCAAAATTTCAAGTTGTCTTTGGTTTTGTTTCGTTTTGTTGTTTTAACTTTTCAGACCGTCAAACTAAGTCATTTAAAATTGCAAGCCAGTGCACCTATGTGTAGGTGAAATACAAGTTCCACAGCTCGGTGCTTCCCTTCACTGTTCATTCTTACAACGAGCATTCTTTTCTGGTTTCTATTTCACATCCTCCCAAATGGGTTTTGACTCGCAGTTGGAGTGGAGCCCCCCAGTGACCATTCATACACATTTGCACTGGAAGCTGCTGCAGGAAATAGGCTATTTTAGACCTCTTATTTTTTTGCCGAAAGCTAGTAATGTTACAAAGATCAATTGAAAGGGCAAAGGAAAAAAAATGTGTCTGGAAAAACCAGAACTTTATAAATGACAAATTACAGTAAATGCCACCCTTGCGGTGGAATCTCAGGCACGTTCTTCATTGCGCGGCACCTTGAGGTCTGAACTGGTCTGTCTGGACTCTTAAGATTTTTGTAAAATATGGTGACTATGCCTGAATACATCAAATTAGCCAACTGCGCTGTCACTTTTGATGTCTGGAACAAAAAATTCCTACGTTTATAGAATGTCTTACGGTTGAATACTTGTGATTATGAGTTTGCACATCTTGAGAACTCAACACATTTTGACAATGGAATTTTTCTCAGAAAGGCAAGATGATACAGGCTGGCTGTCTCCACAGGGTGCACAACCCAACGCCTGAGTCCATGGGCATGGTGCCCTGGAACTGTTCAGCACAGGTCAGCTTGAGTCATGGGCATGATGGGGACAGTGGCTGTAATACACTCTTGGGAGATGCTTGGAGGATAAAACCCGACCTCATCCTGCAGACAAAACCAAGGCCTAGATTGGAGCAGTTGGCCTGAGAAAATGAGCACAAACCTGGATATTGGCTTGGGACTTGGGCCCAGGCCTTTTCCCTTCCTGTGTGATGTGGGCTGGCGCTCACCTCTCTGAACGCTGCGGCCACAGTGGACGCTGAAAACAGCCCCTGAGACCCACCAACTTGTGGCAAGTCCACTATTGTCCGTACATCTGAAGACAGGCCTTTCCAGAACGATTTTGAAAGGGAAACCGGGAGACCTTTTGCCTTCTAAGTCAGCACTTTGGGCAGACCTGTGAAATCAGAAATCAGAGGAAGGGACCTGCTAGCATTCTCAGTCCAAAGGAGGGGGTTGAGGCCTGACTCAATGCAGTTGGCAAAAACCGGGACTAGGACCCATGGCTCCCTCTCCCATGCCAAGCTCTTTCTGCAAAGCCAGGATGCCTGAGAGGTAGAACTGGAGTTCTGTTTTCCTGTAACAGTGCCTTTCCAATACAGTAACCAATTATACATCTCTGACTAGGTTTCACGTTGTCACACTCTTGAACTGTGGGGACACTATGCAACAGCTTCTCTGACATCCGCTGAAATACTCCCACTTGAGATAAGGAAAGGACGAGAAAATTCATTTGGTGAATAGAAAGTCATCCTCTGCACTCTTGAAGGGTACGTTCCAAAGTGTCCCCCAACATGGAGTTGGCCTTGAGGATGGGATTTGAGATCAGAGACCTGGGTTCCCATGCCAACTCCACCTTCCAGTTAACTCCTTCGTGGCCAGTGTTCTTCAACCTCATTTTCCCCATCGGTTAAAAAAAAAAATTCCACCGGCATGGAATTGTTGACGTGACATGTTTGTAAAGGCACCTATCTGGTGCACAGAGGACTCAAATGTCACTTATCTTTTCCTTTAAATTAGCTAAAAAGTGAAATTGTTAACTGAATTCTATCTTTGGTCTGTTCTTGCATAATATATATTCCCACGAAGACCCACATATTCTGCTGAAGGAAAACTAGAGATCAGAGATCTCTCATTTCACAGCTGGTACAGGTGTGTGTGTGGGGGGGGGCATGGGAGAGGGCTTGGAACAGCCTGTGGTACCAACAGCGGCTTCCATTCCCATTTCATTGCTCAATCACCCCAACTCTGGGATGTGTCTTCGGCGAATCCTCCACACTTCTACTTCCTATTAACCTCAAATAAAAGAACAAAGTTAGGTAACTGAAGTTTCTGAAGCCTTGTTAGAGATGTCTCATAGCAAAATCATATGGCTGTAAGGGGGGGGAGTCTCCATTGGAAATGTTCATCGACTCCAAGTGTTAGATGATAATGATCACTATCCCTTAAGGGCCCAAGGGCCAGGCACTATGTATGCATTCCTACAGAGTCCTCACCTCCTCTTCGGGAGGTGGCAACCCATTATCCCTAGTTAGGAAAACTGAAGCTCAGGCAGGTGACATAAGGGAGAGGCTGGATCTAAAGCCAGTCTGAGCCAAGTGTTGGTCTACATGGCCTGGTGCTCCACACGATTTGTGTGTCCTTCCCAATACATTGTCTCTCCTCCTGGACTCCTTCAGCACTTGGTGGTTGCCACAGCACGTAAGAGTTCCATGCCCTCTTGTCCTGTTTTGGGGGGTTAGATTTATCTGTAAGCACCATTGTGTCCCCATCCTCAGGCACCTTAGATAAGATAACCTACAAGTCACAACCAGGCAAAGAAATGTAGATTAGGAATGGCTTTCTGCTGGGAAAGAAATTTTAATCGGCATATCACTTATATTTCAGTGAACTTTCAGTCAAATGTGAAAACAACTCTTTTGCCAACCAGCTGTGGAAACTTTGCACGGTTCACTTTGAACTCTGCAGAGGCAGCAAGTATTTATTTGGTAAATACTTATTTGGTAAATGCATGCAGAAAAGAGGCATTTTGTTTGGTCCTCATATACCTATAAACTTAGAAAATGCCTACATTATCCAATCATGAGAGGTCTTGTATTTAAAGAGCTTGAAAAGGACGAAGTGACAATTTTGTCGCCCATTTTGAGTGCTGCACAATCTTGGCCACATTTCTCCCCAGGCCTGTTTCTATAAATGCAAAAGGACTTAAGTCGGTAGACTGTTTTTTCATACTTCAACCACCAGCCATAGCAAGAAATTAGTTTTTCGTCATGACCTAGTACACACACTTCTGAAACAGATTTCACGAAACACTACTTACCCTGGTGTGATTCCTTACTTCCTGTCGTGGATTCTCTTACGAAAATATGGATTGTCACTCACTAAAATGATCCCATGATCCCCCTACTTGCAAAAGTGTGAAAACAACTTTTGGTCTGATGTTACCTAAGAATAAAATTCTGTAAGAGTAGAAAGGTAATTTTCATCTTATTCTTCCCAAGAATTCTCAGAAAATGATGAGATTTCTACTGTCACCAGCACTTAGCAAAAGCCAGTGCCGCCTCCTGCCGGTTCAGGAGCACACTAGTGGGAAACCTTCCTTTTAGGAAGGAACTTCATAGGCTGTGATGTGTTAGACACGGCCAACGGTAAGAAAGTGACAGTGTTCTGACTCTTCTCGCAGTGGTTCCCCACCAGGTTGTGAAGTGCAGCCGTAAGCAGCCTTTTCATTGATCTTCTCCAGCAATCAAACTCATGAAATGTCCTGCCCAGTCCCCCTACCCCTGTAAGCAGAGAGCGGCGTGGCCAGTACTGAAAAAGTTTTTCCTGGTGTTAACCTAGAAGAAACCTAAAACGTCCACTATTTTCTGTGCGCTCTCCTGCAACGTTTGCACACTTCTGGCTTTATCCTGTGTCCTCCGAGTCAGCTGAGTTGACTTCGGTACATAGGACTTGAAAAATGCCAGGGCCGGCAGGCAGTCTCTAAGCAAAACTAAGCAGCACTCAATTAAAAACTTTGTTTGCACAGATGTGAAGGCATGGAAATTTATACGGCAAGGTCTGAATTCCAAAGTTTGTTTTAATTACGCACCCCACCAAATGCATAAAATTTCATGAAATGAGTGTAGTGAAAATGTCATCTTGTCTATTTTTAGACTGAAATATGGAGCTCTTAAAAAAGCAAGGCTGTCAGAAATGTTCACGCTCGGGGAGAAAATGACTTATAACTGGGGGAAAAACATTCACACACCCAGCTCTAACAGTGGTAAACAGTTTTTATTCAGGCAATGAAACATGGAAAAAATATATTAGTAATCATTATAATCATTTCATTTGTGTGAGTATAACTTTTACAAATATTTACCTGACATATAAAAGGGGAAGTACTGTGCATATAAAATTTATGTAGATGATTATTCCACACGACACGATCCTGACAGCAGTAGTCAGTGCAGCGTTCACGCCTCCTGACGAGAGGTTCCTCACACACTTCCCGGCACCCGAGGGGGCGTAGCGGAAGCAGATGGGCAGCTGACATGTACTTGTTGGCACATGAGTACAAATGGGCATCTACTGGCAAACACACGCTTGCTAATGGCGACACCGACAAGCTTACTGCTACCTGTGAGGTTTATAAAGGAAGGCCTGGATCCTGTCCCCGGGCGTGAGAAGGGGCTGGGAAGAAGCTGCGGGGTGGTTGGGAACGCAGGATGCCCTGTATCTGGACAGGGGGTGGGGTCAGGAGTTCAAATCTTCGTATGTCTACGTGGAAGTTCTTCACAGAGCATCGGTTTAACAATGTGACTGGGGCAGACCTTGTGTATTTCAGATACCACTAAAAGGCAGAGGGGGACAAAGTGACACCTTCATGGCCCTAGAGTGAAGAATGGATACAGGGAAGGTTCAAGCCACACCTCAGCTGTGCCTGGCCTCCTCCAGATGGGTTAAAGCATTATTCAGACTGCCACAGGCTGGCATCACATGGGCCATCTCCATATTAGAACTATAACCAGGATCTATATACCTATATATCTATATGTAATAGCTGTAACCATATTATAGTTAATAAAGTCATTCCTTAGGAATCTTGTTTGTCCAAATCTAACTGCATGCTAAGAGGCACAGAAATGGGATCGCATTTGGACGAAGAACTACGGAAAGTGCAATCTTTAGTCTCCAGAATGCTAGCTCTGGGCACAAGGGAGTGGGTCTTCACTGGAAATGCTGCCGTTACAGTACCTTCCAGAGGAGACCCTCAGAGAGAAGTTGTCTAGTGTATCAGTTCTTTTTACCTTTACTGTGTGGGAGACCAAGGTTTCAGTGATACACTGCTCTTCATAAAACCACTGGAATCTGGAGGCCAGTCAAACCTTTTTGGACAGAAGTCTCCTCAAAATACTACGTTATTAAAATCTTTACAGAAGATGACTTCTTAGACCTTTGGCTTGGCATTCTGGGATTCCCAGACTATATTTACTCTTTAATAAGCAAAGAATAATCTATCTTTTACATTCTTCAGAATATATACATCTTTACTTTAAAATCCTTTGCCTGAAACATTTAATCTTTCAACACCCAGTTTCTCTCTTCCCAACAAGAGGCTAAAGTAAGAACCCCAAGTCCAAGAGTAAGCTCGCACGGTCACAGAAAGACTACAGGGGCAGCAGTCACGTGTAATTCAGGCCATGGCTGCCAGTCGTAGTGAAGAACCAAAGGAAATTAAAGGGAGCGTTAGAGCTTTTACTCCACTAAAAAAGGATGTGCTGAATCACCTCCAACCACAGCACACAAGACTTACTGATGCTTGCTCTTCAAAACTCCATTCTGAGCTCGTAGAGCCACCAATGGGCCTCCTGTTACCTTTATTTAAAATGAGCGCTTTACTCTGGCTGCTCAATCAGCCCAGGAACATTTGGGGCACTTTATGCTCCCCATTTATAAACAGGGCTAATTCGGGGCTGTCTCATAAATAGCTAAGTATCTGTGTGAGGATCGTACAAAGTGTGGGACAGGTAGAAAGGTAACTGGCTGGAAATCAAATTCAAATTGAGCTAGGCTCCAGGACGAAACACGAATCTCCCCTTGGATTCCATATCATTCTGGAAGGCTGCCAGATCCTCAGAGGTTTTCACTATCATGTGCTTCTGCACTTCCTAATTTGGGCTGGGTCTGAAGAAACTAGAAACCATGTGAGAAAACTGGGCTTCTCAATATTTCCAGAACAAAAGGTTTGGGCAGGTCACTGGCTTCCAGGAGGTTCTCCAAATAAAGTAAATCTCAGGAGGTCTGACTGTAACTGACTAGCCAACCAAGTGACAAACTGTTTGGTCTGTCTTACACTAAATCTTCCCGTTAAAATACTTCTAGATAAAGACTATCTATCCACATTTTGGCAAAGTCAAAAACAAGAAATGGCTCTGGGTCCAGAGTCTCAACAAGGTCAATCACCTAGTACTCCCAAAGCTATTTGGGACAGCAGCTTCCCTTCACCTCTGCTTCCCACTCTTGTGACAGGATTTACTACCTCCTACCCAACAAGTAATGGCCCTCACATGCTTTGAAGCAAAGCTCTAGGCTAAACTCTTACTCTCCAAAATTTTGAAAGGTTTTTTTTACTTTTGCTTATTTTTAAAGAGAAACAAACATAACTTCTTTCAGCCCAGGATATTCTCTTGATTTGCCAGCTCCATTTTTATTCTTGTTGGAGAATATCCATCTATTAAATGAGAAGGAAGAACATTCCCTTGTACTGGCTGTGGCCGAGAGGACAGCGGCAAAAGTTACTTGACCAGGGCCTTTCGTAATCCTTGTGCAGCAACTTCACCCACTGGGGTTTCTTTACGGGGTCTCTTCCGCCAGCATGCTAGGGAAGGATTGTCGTCACCTTGGTTTTAACACACAGCTACTTTTTAAATATGCACATGAAGCCTAAATGGAGGACCATGGATTTAGAATGGAGACCACTATAAGCCTTTCATGCTTAAAACAGATCCATACAAAACAAATAAACATGGCTGTCTCACCAAAACACAGCAGTAAAAAGGTTTAGCAACGTTCCTTTCTGCAAAATGCACAATTTCCCTAGGAGCAGAGGACTGGCAGCAGAAACCAGTTCCAGCAACTGGAGACACGAGCAGTCCATGGGCACTATGACCGTGTGCAGAGACCACATGGAACTGCTTTCAAAGCCCACGTGATTGTCAAGTCACTTCTCCAACCACAGATCATTTCTGCTGTTCTTGTTTTGTACAAAATATTAAGACAATAGGCTTTAGAATACAGCCTAAGCACCAAATACGATAAATGCATATCGGTAAGACGTGACTTCTAGCTTTAAAGGACACTACCGACCTCCCTGGGGCTGAAGATTGCACCCATGTGAACAGTACACGGCTAAAGAAAAAATGCATGTTCGAAGATCTATAGAGGTTCTCCACGAGGCACAATTTGTTGCGGAAGTTGGATCATGCAAGAGTTTTACAAGAAAGGTACGAAAACTTACTTGTATGGAATAGAGTGCGTATCACTGTGAAGAGAGTGTAAGATTAAGACAACAAGAGTGCTTTAAAACACTGCATGGATTTGGTTTTGCCTACCACATGGAGGGGAGTTCACCGGCATCACGGGGAAAATTTCCATCTTGGGTTTAAAGGCCCCCACTCCGTGACCCAAGCGCAGGAAGAGCTTGAGGAGTTTGGTTTTGAGTGCAGCTCTGCTCCCGCACTCCTCTGCTCTGGGACTCAATGCTCTTCATTCAACAATACACCCAACGTGATTTTTGGAGTGGCTCACATGATTTTTATAGCCTGTTCTGTTAAAAATTCTACCATCTAAGGGGCGCCTGGGTGGCGCAGTCGGTTAAGCGTCCGACTTCAGCCAGGTCACGATCTCGCGGTCCGTGAGTTCGAGCCCCGCGTCAGGCTCTGGGCTGATGGCTCGGAGCCTGGAGCCTGTTTCCGATTCTGTGTCTTCCTCTCTCTCTGCCCCTCACCCGTTGATGCTCTGTCTCTCTCCGTCCCAAAAAATAAATTAAAAACGTTGAAAAAAAAAAAAATTAAAAAAAAAAAATTCTACCATCTAAGTTTGAAAGGATTTTTTTGCCTTAAAATTTTTTTTGAAGAACACCACAACACACTTGTGAAAAACTGCTTCTTCACCTTCTAACTGCTACCGCGGCTACAGTTACCTTTTCACTAAAGAAGATCACCTAAGCCTTTTTTTTTTTTTACAAGTAGACTTTCTTTGTATATTTCAAATAGCAAGATGATAAATAAAGAGTAAATGTTGATTTTGAAGCAACAAACAGAAGCAGAGGAGACTGAACTGCTTTGGGACCAACTCGCCAAACCCCAGCTTTGAGGGATTCCTGCCTGCCAGGGCCACTTGCCGTGTGGTCTGAGGACTGACCCCAAAGGGGCCGCACCTATCAAGGCCAAGGAGGGTCCCAATACCAAGACAATGAAACACTGGCAAAAAGTCTCCCCCAGATGTAAAACCTGAGTCTGGGGTCTTTATACCTACCATTCCCTAAATTCTGAGGTTGGCACTCTAGGCCACAATTCTATTTCAAGATAGGGTTATACATTTATGGAAATACGGTCTTCTGTGGAGAAGCTCTTATTTGACTATGCTTCAGAGAAAAAAGAGCAGCATATGTAAACGTGTGTGTGCGTGTGCGTGTATAAACGGGTACTCAGAGTCCCTTCTTGCTTATAAACCAGAAATAACAATAGGCCAAATTATTTCCCCAAATAAAACCACTAATGTTGAACATTAAATTTCAAAGATGAAATAAATAGGTCACCAAAAAACTCAGACAGGTGGTGGACAGAGATGAGCCCAAGTAGTAGGCACAAAATCCCAAATTTAACGAGCTTGGAAAAGAAAAGAAGACTTTTAAATGGACTAAAGATGATAGAGAAATCATGACCCTAAACTTAGCAGCCCGTCTGACTGAACCTGTCAGCGGACGGCGGTCAGACGCCCCTCCTTCCGGGCCTGTGCGATACTCCAGGGATCCTTCCAGGGCTGTTGTGTCGGCAGCAAAGCGGGACAGGCAGCAGTAGGCATGTGCTTTTTTAAAGTTTTTTTTGTTTTGTTTTTTTTTCTCTGCAAAGGGGCAATTTTTCCTGGATAAGGCAAGATAACTGTGGTTAAGAGAGAAGCAGCCAAATGCAGACCTGCTGAGCTAACGAGGGGGAGACTCAGTCAGTCTTTCCCAACTTCGCAATCAGCTCGTCGCAGATTTTCGTTAGTTCTTCTATTTCTTGGTTCTGAAAGACAAATGACATGGTGCTGTAGGCCACTTTGCATCCTGAGATCAAGGCAATTACACCCAAATAGTCCCAAGACTGGCCACACTTTGCCTAGACATCCTGACTCAGTGGTTGGTAACTTTCCTATGTCAGAGACCCTTTAAAGAAAGGGAACCTTGTCCCCTGAAAAATGTTCGTGTCGTGTTCATAAAGTCATGCTTCAGTTGAGTAGGGGATGAGGGTGACCACCGGCCCTCTGCAGCTTGCCCATAATCGTCTCAGTTCCCCAATTCTCTTGTTATCATGGGAATTACCTGTGATACTTGGTACAAACACAAGTATTCTGGAGTCTGAGTAATCCCAGGGAACACTGTCTAGGGGTTAGCAGACCTCAAGATCGAAACCCTCGCCCTAGCTGAAGGGATGCCATACACGTGAGCACATAACTGGAGACACAGGAAGAAAAACACTAGAGGACACACAAAAAATGAAGTCTAAGAATCACAGAGTAGCGAGAAATAGGGACCTGATATTTATTTACCTACAGCAGAATTTCTCAACTGCGGCACCACCGGCATTTTGGGCCGGGTCAGTCTTTGTTGTAGGGACTGTCCTGTGCACTGTTAGATGTTTAGTAGCACTTCTGGCCTCTACCCATGAGACGCCAGTAGCATCTCCCAGTCGTGACAACTAAATCCACCTCCAGATGTTGCCAACGTCCCCAGGAGGATAAAGCTGCAATCAAGGGGGAAGATGGCTTCATATATTACATAAAAAACAAAAAGAAAAAAGGTAACCTCGGAACCTAAGAAGTATCTTGTCCCCTTTAGTTAATGCAACTTCCTCTCTGCATCCTGCCTGGGAATGGCTCCTACTCAGAGGCTTGGGAGTTCGTGGTCTGCCTTGTTCGTGTCCACCCTGAATCAGTCCCCAGAGCAGCTGGATCAAAGTTTGACTCTGGGCAAAAACACGAGGCTTCTCTTTCATCCAAATCCACCACAAGCCAGCCACGGCCACAGAGGAAAACCATGTGGCTCACAGGTCGTCACCCCACACCCCTCTGTGTACCTTCTGCTGAAGGGCTCTTTCCAGGGACTCCACCTTCATCTGCTCCTTCCGGAGTCCAGCGTGGAGAGCCGCGCTCTCGGCCTTCGCTTTTGTTCGAACCTGAGCAATCTCCTCATTGGCTCTGTTTGTGGTGTTTTGTTTGTGGAGTAAAGGGACAAAAAGCTCATGGTTAGTTACAGGTCACAGCTAAGGAGTCAAGACTGCTGACATCTGTGAGACACAGAATAACAGGGCTTCATGATAAGAGAAAAACTGGTGACCCAAATCATTCCATTTAAATTTATAAAACTTCAGTGGAGGGGCGCCTGGGTGGCGCAGTCGGTTAAGCGTCCGACTTCAGCCAGGTCACGATCTCGCGGTCCGTGAGTTCGAGCCCCGCGTCAGGCTCTGGGCTGATGGCTCGGAGCCTGGAGCCTGTTTCCGATTCTGTGTCTCCCTCTCTCTCTGCCCCTCCCCCGTTCATGCTGTGTCTCTCTCTGTCCCAAAAATAAAATAAAAAACGTTGGAAAAATAAAAAAAATAAAAAAAAAAAATAAAACTTCAGTGGATACACAACTGCTAAGGAAATTTCCAAGGTGCAAACCAGTGGTAGAATTAATCTCATAGGCCACAGTGACTTCAAAATTCACATGTCACTAGAAAATGGAATCATGTGACACTTTGTACAGCAATCTTAGATTTGTTTTTTAACCCAATAGCAGGCAGGGTCATCTGTGGGATTATCACAGCCAAAGAGTCAGGATGCTAACCACTGACATCTAGGACACTAGAACTAAAAGTGACTTTATTAATGAGATACAAAAGAAAATTCTAAAACTACAAATGTCAATTGATAAATGGCCAATTAATTGATGAAAGGATGCTAAAAACTCATTAGTAGAGGCATGCAAATTTAAATGATAAACTTTAAAAATTTATCAGATTGGCAAATATTAACTAGGATGATCTTATCCCATTATGGTCGAGATGCAAGAAACAGACTCACAAACTGACTGGGGAAGTGAAAACTGGCACCGTCTTCACGGAGAGTGAGATGGCTGTAACTATTAGGATTTAAAATGCATACACCTAGGGTGCCTGGGTGGCTCAGTCAGTTGAGCATCCAACTCCTAATTTTGGCTCAGGTCATGATCTCACAGTTTGTGAGTTTGAGATCCCACACTGGGGTCTGCACTGATAGTGTAGAGCCTGTTTGCAATTCTCTCTCCCTCTCTCTCAAAATGAATAAACATTTAAAAAATAAATAAATAAAATAAAATGCATACACCTTCTGACCCAGCAACTGCCTTACGTAACCTTAAGTATCCATAGCAATACTTCCATGTTGCACAATGATTGTGCATAAGGATGTTCACTGCAGCAGTGTTTACAACTGAAAAACTGTGCAAGTATCTAAATGCCCATCAGTAAGGAACGGAATAGTCCTACAACCTAACACAAATTATTAGACTGAGCTAGATGTTCTGACATGGAGAAGGGCCATATATACTATTAAGTGAAAAAGGAAATTTGTATCCTAGGACTCCGATGTTATTTTTAAAAAAGTCCAAAGCCATGTTGGGTAGTATTTATAAAGGTGTCAAGAAAAAACTGGAAGGATACACAATAAAATTTTTTCCTTTTTTTTGAGAGAGCATCCACACATGCACCAGCTGGGGAGGGGGACAGAAGGAGAGAGAATCTTTTTTTAATTTATTTGAGAGAGACAGAAACAGCCAACAGGGAAAGGGGCAGAGAAAGGGAGACAGGGAATCCTAAGCAGGCTCAGTGCTGCCAGCGCAGAGCCTGTCATGGGGCTTGAACCCACGAACCGTGAGATAATGACCTGAGCCACAAACCAAGTCAGACACCTAACCAACTGAGTCACCTAACGCCCCGAGGGAGTGAGAATCTTAAGCAGGCTCCACGCTTAGCATGGAGCCTAATGCGGGGTTCAATCCCACGACTGTGAGATCATGACCCAAGCCAAAATCAAGAGTCAGATGCTCAACCAACTGAGCCATCCAGGTGCTTCTGTTAATAAACCTTTAATAGTAGTATCTCTGGGGGTGGGAATGAGAGAGGGGAACTTAAAACGTTTTACAAATATGAAGATAGACAGCAAAATGTACAAGTATTACTTTTTAGTTAAAAAATAAAGTTGGATGCATTCTTCAGACTGTTCCCCAGGATAAATTCCAAACGTGTTGGATTTAAGGATTAAAAAAATGAAGCCATAAAAGTACTAGAATGAAAACATGGGAGAATATTTTATATTCAGAGCAGAGAAGATCTTTGTTACCATGACAGAAAATACTGAAGCCATAAAAGGACTGATAAATTTCACTACATAAAAACAAACAGATTTCTGCATATCAAAAAACACCAGAAGCCAAAAGACAAACTAGAAAAAATATTCAAGACTCATATCACAAAAGGCCGGCATCCTTAGTACATAAATATAATAATATATTTACAGATGAATAATATATAAACTGACAATAGAAAACCAGGCAAAGAATAGTTATTCACGGTACAGAAAGTACACGTACAGATAGCTGCTCAAATAGGTTCAATTCCATGAGGTAAACAACAATCAAAACTACATTGAATAAATGCTCCATTTGCTTGTCAAAAAAAGAAATCCCCAACTAAACTGAAATACTATCTTGTATCTTACTGGGTTTACAGAAAACCAAAAATTTGATCTGTGGGCAAAGCCATAAGGACAAGAGATGCTCGAACACCTAGCCTAGGGATAAATGGATGAAAGTCAGGTGAGGGCAATTTGACACTTTTTATCATAAAGATAAGCCTGTATGTTCTTTGGCCCAGCAATCCTTTTTCTAGCATATAGATAACTCACATGCACGCCAAATTAGAACCATACCAGGTCACCTACTGCAGCACTGTTCACAGTGGATGGCAAGTACCCTGAGTGCCCGGAAGGAGGGGGCTGGTTAAATAAATGACACATTGCAACACTGGAACACCATATGGAGGCTAAGAAAAATACAGAAGCTCTTCATGGATTGACATGGAAAGGTTTCCAAAATATAGCACTAAATGAACAATGCAAAGTATGCTGTTATCTGTATAAAAAAGGATTTTCTCATCACATAAAAAAAAAAAAGCGATCATGTGGTGTGATGGAGCTGTTAGCTAGGACAGGGGAGAAGAAGGGAAAAAGTTTATCTGAGGGGATGGAAGGAACCAAAAACTGATCACCTGGGTGAGGAAAGCTGGGGAGCCAGGGACAAGGGAAAGGGTGGGAGAGAGATCCTATAGATCTCTATTCTATTCTTTTTAATGTTTAATGTGAAGATACTATTCAAAAAATTAAATAATAAAACACACACACACACACCAATGCAACCTAGGGTTGCAAAACAACATTGGGTGGTTTTTTTGGCCTTTCTCAATCTCCCCACAACATCACAAGACATGAAACAGATCTCATTGAGAGCTCTCACTTGTCTAGTTTTTCCTCCGCGTGGATTTTCAGGGCCTGATATCGCTGTTCCTCTTGTTTAACTCTGGCTAAATAATCCTGAGCACACTTTTTCAAGGCTTCTTCATTCTGTTCCAAAGTGACAATTTAAAATAAAAAAAACTGGTCATTTCATCTTTCTTCAACTAGTGACATCCCATGTATCAGAGTTTTCATTTTTGTTTTTAAAATGAGAAAACCTCATTACTTCAAATGTCTTTAAATTCTACTCTGATAATTCAAAACAGGCACATGTAATTCTTACTGAAGAAATTCTGGATACTTTCTTTGCGTATAAATTTTCAAAACAAAGTAAGGTTCAGTGACACTGATAAACCTAGTTTAGGGAGGCATTCTGAGTGTCATTGTAGGGAAACTAGGCAGTCTCATTTTTATTTTCCTACGGAAACAGTAAAGAATGTTCACTGCTATAAATATATCTTATTGATGATATGCAACTAAGTTGAATCAATATGCCCACTTACAATCTAAATCTGAAACATTATACTTATTTTCTTCTAGAATATATAGCCTGAATTTTTCAGGGCTAAATTTTCCTTCTACTAATATTAAATTGGGGAATTATCAAAAACAATTTCTGGAAGTCTCCTAAGGTCTGAAGGTTCCACACTTCTTCTACTCCATGCCACACTCTGGCTGTGGCCTGACCCAGGAGAGGAAATGACCAAAACATGCCACCCGGTGGGCCAGATGCCTGAACCACCACAGAAAGAAAAAAGGGAAAAGAAAATCTCCAGCTTCACTGGAACAGAAGATACAAGACCAATGATACATGGGCCCCCAACTCCCGTTTAGAAGGCTACCCACACCTCTGGCATACATGTTTAAAGATCCATTACCAAGGAAACACACTACTACAGAGACAAAAGGAAAAGGACATGCTACCTTCTTGAACCCTTCCAGAACGCCTTTCAGGTTCTCATATCTCCTGAAGAGATCAGAAAGGGACCTTTCCACAGAATTAAGGTCAGCCAGGGCCTGCTCCTTCTCCATGGTCAGTTGCTGGAAGCTCTTCTGAGAGGTCATATTTGTCCTCTGTTCATCTTCTGTGAACCACAATCAAAAGTAATGGCATATTCCTTCAACAGATTGTTAGCGGCTGCCCTCTGTCAGCTAAGCAGTATTCTTGGTGGGGGACCCCGGCAGCAGACATAGCAAAGTTCCTCTCGAGGACTTATGTTAGTGGGGGAGACAGCTGCTGACAAGTGATGGGGGAAAAACAAAGCAGAACAAGAAGGGTGGGGGTTCCGTTTTCATATAGAGTGACCTCTCTCAGAAGAAAGATTTAGGGACCCAAAATTGCTGAGGGAGGGCAGAAGCTGTGCAGCTACCCAGGAGAATATTCCAGCAGAGGAACAGCAATGGCAAAGGTCCCATGCTGGGAAGGCATGAGGTGATATGGACTGTAAAAAGTATCATTTTAGTGCTTAAGAAGTGTTTTAAGTAGAGAAAGACTTAGGCAGTCAGTCCTGCTGATATTGGCTACTCAGTTATTCCAAATTCAGTGGAATAAGAGAACCAACCACTGTTGTTTTGTAAAAGGTACCAGTGGGTCTAAATGAGGGAAATATGATTTGTGGCAGAGTTAAGGACACTGAGCCAAAACGAAGATCCCACTGGGGGGGGGGGGGGGGGAGGGCGGGGGGCGGGACACTAATGATGTGGCTAGGCCATCAACACTCTAGGGGCCAGGTGGAGGGCTTTTCACACAATTCAAGCATTTGCTGGCCTCTGAAATGAACGTAAGTACAGCTTATCTTCATTATTTGTGGACTGTGTATTTGTGAATTCATCCACTTGCTAAAATTTATTTGCAAACCCAAAATCAATACTTGTGGTGCATTCCCGGTCATGCGCAGAGTGGCAAAACATTTAAGTCACTTGACAGGCACATTCCAAGCCAAGGCTGATCAGGGTGACACTGCCTTCTTGTTTCCTACTGTAAACAAGTGTCCTTTTCAGTCTACTTAGTACACCATGATATTTTCTGCATTTCTGTGCTTTCTGTTGGTGATTTTTGCTGTTTAAAATGGCCCCCAAGTGTAGGGCCAAAGTGCTGTTTAGTGCTCCTAAGGCTGTAATGTGCCTTATGGAGAAAACACCTTCATCCGATAATCTTCATTCAAGCATGAATGATAGCACTGTGGGCCAGGAGTTCAATGGTAACGAGTCAACATTAAATGAGATGTTTTTAAACAAATATACATAAGATAAGGTTATGTACTGACAAAAATGTTGTGACCAGAGGCCCACAGCAACCTCACCCTGTACTTTCCCTAAAGCGATGGTTCAGTATTCAGCATTCGCTGTGTTTGTGGCAACTCTGTAGAACACAACCACTGCAAACAGTGAGAATCAACCGGATCTAGGTGATGCTCGAGCTTGTGTTCTGATTTGAAAACCATCCACGGAACCTATGGCTCACACCACACACACACATAAAAAAAGTCCTTACCAATCATTTGAGCAATGGTCTTTTCATATTCAGCCACAATTTTCCTTAAAAAAAAAAAAAAAATTATCAGAAGAGATTTTTCAATAGACGTTCCTGAAATACTGCCCCAAACAATTAAACACATTAACAAATGAACATTTCAACAAATAAGTACTTGAACGATGTTCAAATGAACAAATCTACCCTTTTGGGCAGCCTGCCCCCTCTAATTCAGTCACAAGTTTTATTTTACGGTCTTAGTTCCAAAAGCATTTCAGTTATTCAAAGACTTTAAAGATCACCCTGTCGTGTTAACCTTTCTTTTCAGTGAAGTACCATAAAGTTTCCCTGACCCTGCCGACCCTGTCCAGGGACTGGCGCTCTTCCCTGTGTGCCTCCCTACTATCACTGGTGGTGCCCATCACTGTGACCCTGCATCCAAGTCCTTTATGATGGCTACCGTAAGCTCTCTAAGGGCAGGGGCTGTCCCTTCCTCTCCGCCACACCTGGCATGGGACCTCACACCCAGGAAATGCTCAAAACACAAGTAATACAAGAGCTACAAGTTAGAGCAGGCATATTTAAAATATGTCTTAATCATTCAAGTGCTGACTACACAAATGTAGAAACTATGCTTTTTTCTTCTTCTTTGATCCTATCTTCAGTTATTTCACAGCCTCTAACTCTCCATTCTAGGGAATGAGCAGCAAAAATAAAAAAGATTTCAATTTAAGGTCAATTTTGTTTCTGGTTAACATGCTTTTTATAATCTATTTGATGGTGATGAAAGTTGAAGCCATCATGCATAATTAATTTGAGAAAAGTATTATAGATTATAATGCCTCCAGAATCGAGTATGTCGATAAATCTTATTCTTCAGTTCAAATGGCTATCTTTGCACAAATTGATGTCTTTTCAAAAGACAAGAATCATGTGGGTTCTGCTTACATGTAATGTTCTCAACATCCCACAAGAAGCTACCGTATGTGAATAACTGGTCAGCAATCCTCATAAAAAGATGCTGTCACAGTCACAAATTAAAGTGCAAATATCAATGCCCTCAAGTTCTCAACACCAGGTTCTGTGGTAAGCAAATACTTTCATCACTTCATTTATATGAAATCTAATAATGCATAAAGGTATCCAATCCCTCCCCCACACCTCCAGTCTAACCTCATCTCCAACACTTCTTGTCGGGTTTCTTCGTATTTTTTCTTCCATTCATTTGCTTCGATTTCCTTAGTGATTATCTAAATTGTAATCGAGATAGAGCTTGGTTTTACTGAATCTATTACAGTTTGAATTTAAGATTGGAAACTGAAAACGACACGCAACCAGGTGCATCCTGAGACATCTGAGCTCCATAAGGAATATAAAGTCTCAACGTCTGTGTATAATGCTCACAAGCATCTGGAAAAATGTTCTCTCTGCCACACAGGATGGCAGAAATGTAGCCACCAAGGTAGGGGTGAACAGAACACCCCCCAGGGAAGATTCCAAGTGATAATCACAATCTCTGTGAATTCTGCCAGGGTCCAGGGTCTGCTCTCAGCTCTGCATGCCCAGAACCGTGACTGGGACAGGACACCAAAAGAAGAGCTATCTGCCTGGCAGAGATGCGCCTTAACCAAAATACTGATTTTACTTAGGATAAGAAAAATCAGAGCATTAGCATGACCAGCACATTCTCTTCCTTAGAGATCTCTGCTTGATAAGAATGAAGTCACAACTAGGGGCTCAGAAGTTCAAATCCTTTAGCCAGATGCACCCATCTCACCATAGGCAGGATCTTGCTTGTCAGACCAGAACCAATATTCCTATTTGGGGTGCCCCTGCTAACTGGGAAGAAATACTCTAAACTCATTACCTCAAACTCTGTGTGCCTAGGCACAGCTTAGAAGGGCATCACTGCCCTCCTTTTATTCTACGTCTCTATGCTTCTCTCTTTCTATTTGGTACATTCTTTATTTTGTGCCTTTAGTCAGGGTCTCAAGAAGCTAGCAGCCAGCCCATCTGCCTGAGGTGACGAGGCACATGCCTGTTCTGCTCCATTAGGGCATCACCTCACAGTTTCGCTCTCAGGAGGAAGATAGGGTCATTTTTCTCATTGACAAGATTTTGGTAGGCCTCCTCACCACTGCTCCCGAGTTCTGACAACAGGGCCAGCTGACATCCCCCATTATCAACTTAATGCTATTTTTTGAAGCTTTAAAAGGCCTTGATATCAGAGGCTCTTAACTATTCCTATTATATTATGAAAATAAAATTGCTACAGCAAGGGAATTCCCTTCTTTAAAAAAAAAAAAAGGTGGAATCAACAAGAGATGCACAAACCAAACATACAAAATACAGCTTAGAAATATAATGGGAGAGAGTGGTAACTGGGCAACAGCGTCTTTCATATTTTTTCAGATCATCCAGGAAAGACCTAGCAGTAATCTATTTTGAACACAGAAATGAAGTTGTTTAAAGAATTGAACTGTTTAAAGAATGGATGAAAGTAAGAGACATCTTATATTATTGCAAATTTAAGAAATTTTTAAGCACATCTGTCAAAGGAAGGCACTGATTTAGTTATATATGTGGGTAGAGTCGGCAGAATTTGATATTTAAAAAACTTCAAGGCTGAAAGATAAAGAAGTGTTGTCGGCTTTGTCCCCAGGACACCAGAATGTCGGGACTCTAGCACCAATGCAGAGTTTACAGGGAGCCCTTTATATGACCTCAACAAGCTGCAGGAAATAGGAACTTCCAGGAGGGGATAACTCAAGCCGAACAGAGATGGAATCTACCTGCTGGCACATGGGCTTGACAAAGACATGGGAGTGATAAGTGGACAGAACATGAGGGCCTTTACCTCTTCTCTTATGAGGGTGAGCACAGCTGTCTTATCGGATTCGCTGAGGCAGATGCCATCCAAGGGGCTCTCCCCTCCACAGGCCACAGACACGGGGGCCTTCTCCACAGATGACTCCAACAGTCCCTGAGTGAGGGAAGAAGTTACATTTAATATGTTCGGGCTTCAGCTTCTTAACCCCAAATAGCGTCCTTCAATAGCGTCCTCATTGCTACATTGATTACAATCTTTAAAAACACGTTTGAAGAAAAAAAAAAAAAACACAGCAGGAAACTCAAAAAAAAAAAAAAATCTAGTTAAAGTAGTTATTTAAAGGAAAAACTGGGGCGTTTGGGTGGCTTAGTTGGTTAAGTGTGCGACTTCAGCTCAGGTCATGATCTCACGGTCCGTGAGTTCGAGCCCCACGTCAGGCTCTGTGCTGACCGCTCAGAGCCTAGAGCCTAGAGCCTGCTTCGGATTCTGTGTTTCTCTCTCTCAAAAATAAATAAATGTTTTAAAAAATAAAAAAACAGAAAAAACTGAATATGGGGTGGGGAGGTTGGCTTCCATTTAACAGAGAGCCTAGTGAAGTTTTCTTCTTATCCAAAAAGGATAAAATCGGGGCGCCTGGGTGGCGCAGTCGGTTAAGCGTCCGACTTCAGCCAGGTCACGATTTCGCAGTCCGTGAGTTCGAGCCCCGCGTCAGGCTCTGGGCTGACGGCTCGGAGCCTGGAGCCTGTTTCCGATTCTGTGTCTCCCTCTCTCTCTGCCCCTCCCCCGTTCATGCTCTGTCTCTCTCTGTCCCAAAAATAAATAAAAAATGTTGGAAAAAAAAAAAAACAAAAAAACCAAAAAACCCAAAAAGGATAAAAATCTGATTATCACAGTGACCAGTCACCAAAGATCACATGCACCAAAGAGAAACCTGTTTATATAAAGTGGAAAATGTCTCATTTTTCAGGGGGTTTCTGGTTTCCAGGGAAAATGTGTTCCATGTAACTTTTCCCAAAAAAGGTGTCAACTTTTTAACACAGTGATACTTTGTGTACAACTTTAGCCACTTTGGGTGGAAATGTTTCCAAAATGGACTACTAACTTTCAAGCTTAAGGAAGCAGAAATGGCAAACACACGGCTGACTCCCCTCCCCCCGCCCCAGAATGAGTCAGGGTCATCAGGAACTTCAGCTGCTCGGTTGTGGTGTGTCCCTGCCCTGGCAGTGTGTCAGGTTACAGCACTAATGGGCCCTCCCTCTACAAAGTGGCCACGTGTAAAGTCAAGGTCTGTTCCTGTACTCAGTTTTTTGCTTCCTTGTTGCTGCTAAGTTTTCAGTTCCCTTCTGATGTGACAGAACTTAAGCTTTTATCATAAACTCAGGTTCCAGAAAGCCACGGTGGTTAGTATTTTTTCACAAGAACATGGACTTCATCCTATTCTCCTTCCTAAAAGGCATTTTGGGGGCTATTTCCTCCCACGGTATGTAAGTAAACTTTTTTACGTAAATAGGGAAAAAGTCAGTCTAATAACATCCAAAATGCCAGCCCAAGTGATCTGGCAATAATCTTAACAATCTCAAGTATCTGTATAACCAATCCATCAGTTAGTGATGATAATCAATCAGTTCTCTGGTATCTTGTTTGAACCAAGACTGAACAGAAAAGAAAAGTCCCAAGTCAGAGATCAGTGGTTTTTAAACTTTTCAACGTTTTTTTTTTTTTTTTTTTTTTTTTTTTTTAATTTTTTATTTTTGGGACAGAGAGAGACAGAGCATGAACGGGGGAGGGGCACAGAGAGAGGGAGACACAGAATCTGAAACAGGCTCCAGGCTCCGAGCCATCAGCCCAGAGCCCGACGCGGGGCTCGAACTCACGGACCGCGAGATCGTGACCTGGCTGAAGTCGGACGCTTAACCGACTGCGCCACCCAGGCGCCCCATAAACTTTTCATGGTCATTACAACTCGGTCTTTCCCTAAAAAATGCCCCCCCCGCCCCCCCCCCCCCCACAATTTTTGCATTTAGCTTCACATAGAAGGGCCCTGATACAGAAAGCCCTGGTTTAGGCCACAGAAAAGGGAAATGCAAAAGCCACAAGCTGGCAGTGCCCATTTCAAGCAGCATTTGGGGGAAGGTACCCACCATGCTGACAGGAGTCTGAGGTCCCCCCAGAAACACTATCTTGGGGTAGATCTATCACTAGAGCCAGAAGCCACTTGTGGTGAGCAGTCTCAAACATGGCCTGCAATGACCCCCACCCTGCTGGTACTAATCCTCTCGTGTAATCTCCTCCCCTCGGGAGCAGGCTGGTCCTGGTGACTTACTTCTAAAGAGACTATGGTAAAAGTCATGGGATGTCACTTTTGATATTAGTTTACAAAAAGACTGGCTTCTGCATTGTGAGAAACTCTCTATGGAGAGGCCCATGTGGCAAGGAATCAATGTCTCTGCCAACAGCTAGTAAGGACCTGAGACGTGCCAACAGCCACGTGAATGAGCTTGGAAATGCATCTACCCCTGATTGAGCCTAGAGGTGACCACAGCTCTGGTTAATACCTTGATCGCAGCCTGTGAGAGGTCAGAGGCACCCAGCAAAGCCGCCCCATGATTCCAGAGCCAGAAATGATAAGAAGTGCTTCTTGTGGATAATGAATAAACCTCTCGACATCTGAGTCATCACACTGACTTCCTGTGTCATACTTCTCAAGAAACTTTCTCATAATCTTGCTTCCCATGTAACTTGCCTACAGGGAGATAACACCCTAGGGTCAAGTTGACACATTTGGTTCACTTTGTTGTTAGATTTGATTCTAAATTAATGCGCTTTAAAATCAGTCTTTTGTGTTTTTATTATTTGAAGCCAGGATCCCCAAGCTAATTCTAAAAAACAGCTCCCCTGTGCTTCCAATGACCCTCAAGTTAGCAAGAATTTGGGAAATAAGCCAAAAGAATTTTCCTAGTAAGGAAAATATCAATGTCTATTCTCCAGTTCAGCATCTCCATCATTTGTGAGGGGATGAGTTGTCTGCCTACTTGCTCAACAACTTAATGTGTCTGGAAGAGGCAGCACTCTGTTGGAGGTGGGAGACAGAACTCAGATGGTGGCAGAAATATCCAGATGACTGGGCTCTGCAGCCTGCAGCCCTGCCTCCCCTGGCCACTCCCCTCCGCCAGGCCACATGCCTCTCGCCTCACGGCTCAAACTGCAACAGCTCTTAGGAATTTATGGCCATGGCCTATTTTAGCCGCCTTTTCAAGAACCCTAGGATTCAGTTTTTCACACTGTTCAGTCCTTCATATTGCTTATCAAACAGCACAGAAAGCCTACAGAATCTACCATCTCAAAAAACTGCGCTGGATCCCTTCCTAGCCTGGGCAATCTAACACGTTTAACAAAGATGCCAACCCAGTTGATCAATCGTGGCCTTCGAAAAGGGTCCCTTTTCATGTCCCCTAATCCTCTTCCCTGTCCCCCAAAAAACATTCACAGTTGAGGGCCAAAAAATGCATGTCTGTAGATAGTGGAGCCCAACACAGTCCTGGTCGCAGGATTTGCAGTGAGCAGGATGCCACAATGGAAACCTCTTTGCCCAGCTCCTTGCAGTGGGAGAATTAGCATCATTAATCTCTCACAGCATGCTGAGTTCATCCCATCTTTTGCCCTTGAACTCACTGGGCTAGTACCACCCCAGGTACTTCTCTCTAACAGAGACATGCCTGAAAAACCAAATGAACTTAACTTTTAAGAAGTTTAAGATGTCCTAAAAAATAAAAATAAATCAATAAAATAAATTGACTCCTACTTGAAAAATGCTGCAGACCAATAGCTGATAAACAAGATGAGACTGGCTACCCATCACTGACTGTCCTCTGGCCTTAGGTATTTTGCCCTGGCCGCCACCAACCACTGGCAATGAGACTGCAAAGGAATTCACTTCCAAGCAGCCCAGAGAGGTGTAAAACAGTGAATGCTAGGCTAACCAGACTCTTTCACTGAGCATCCTGAATATGGTAATTGCTTCATGCAATACCTATCCCACATTCTAGGAAGTAGAAATTCACCAATTTCAGGAAGTTCAACTGGGGTTACTTTTTAAAAGATGGCAACATAGGATATGTTCAGCAGCTGGCTCCAAAGGCAAGCGTTCCCCATTTTTCTTTCTCGCTCACCTTCCCGCCCTTTTCCTATCAGCACTGCCCCATCTCATAGAGGTCTAGCTCTTTGCAGCTTCCATCTTTTACGCTACCAATTCCCTCATCCTCACAACCACTCGGACCAGTCAGACAGGTGCTCTTGTTCTATGGATGAAGAAGTTGGGAATCCGGAAGTGGAACCAGTCTGTAGTTGAACCAGTCTGTTTCAAAAACCGGGTAAGCCACAGAGATCTGCAGCCGTGCAGAGCAATGCTTGGTCCCCTTGACACAACCTTCTTCAATCATCTCCTTGTTATTATCACACACTGAAAATACAAGGAAGCGCTCCCGCAGTACTTGGAAAACTTCAAAAGGAACTGGCTTCCCCAAATGCACAGGCTGTTCTGCTGGAGCGTGTAGTTTCACCCTCTCGTGGGTGGGGACGGCAGGCACCCCTCCCTCTCAGAGATGAGGAAAGACAGGCCAAAGCCCAAGAGTGGCTGTGCTGCAATCAGGTGGTCCGGCTCCCAAAACAGTGATTTTACCCAGAAACATATGTCACTAATGCGTGAAGCCCTTGTGAGAGGACAACGCTCCTGAGACCCTATGTGCACATCCTCCTTCTGCTCACACTTCCACAGGCTCCTCCTCCACCCATGTCCCTTCACGTCTACTGTTCACTGTGTCCTGTAGGGAACACCGTGGGTCATGGCCTAATAGTGAGTCCTGAAAACAATTTACTGGGACACACAGTCTGCACTAAAAAATGAAATAGAATATCAGAGTAAATCACACAAAGGAAGGTAGATACTGGTTTGTCTGTTTGTTTTAATTTGAGAGAGAGCACGTGCAAGCAGGGGAGAGGGGAAGAGGGAGACAGAATCCCAAGCAGACTCCACGCTCAGCACGGAACCCAATACCAGCGCTTGAGCCCACAACCCTGGGATCATGACCTGAGCTAAAATCAAGAGTCAGATGTGAACCAACTATGCCACCCAGGTGCCCCTGACAGATACAATTTTGTGCAACTTTTTTTTCTAAATTTCCTTTTTTATTTTTTTTTAAGGTTTACTTATTTTTGAGAGAGAGAGAGAGAGAGAGAGAGAGAGAGAGAGAGAGAGAACGCGAGCACACGAGCAGGAGAGGGACAGAAGTGGGGGGGGTGGGGTGGGGAGGCAGAGGATCCAAAGCAGGCTCTGTGCTGACAGCAGACAGCCTGATGTGGGGCTCAAACTCATAAACCGTGAGATCAAGATCTGAGCCTAAGTCCGATGCTTAACCAACTGAGCCATCCAGGTGCCCTTTGTACAATTTTTTTTTTATAAATATACAAATGCATATGTTGTGATGTGTTATCTCTATATATATATGTTAGTCAAGATGCAAAAAAATTTTTTTTTTCAATTACCCTGTGTCCCAAAGGCCTTCAAATCTATTAAATCCAACCCAGGCTTTTCTTGAACTCATGCTATGTACTTATTAGAACTGTCTCCTGGAAATAATGGACTTAGAAGGTCCCACAGATGTCTCAGAGCCACAGATCTAAAAATTAATTCCTACAATTCTGCTTTTCTTTCTGTATTCTTTTTTTTTTTTAAAGACTTATTTTTTAAGTAATCTCTACACCCAACATGGGACTTAAACTTACAACCCCAAGAACACAAGTCACGTGCTCCACCAACTGAGCCAGGCAGATGCCAACTGTATTCTTAATTTACTGATTCCTGTGTTCGGCAGTATTTATTGTGGTAGGTGCTAAGGTAGCAGCAAACAGTCATCCACCTGCACCAAGCTTAAAGTGTTAGAAGGAAAGATGGGAAAACAAGAAGTGACTCCAAGGAGTAGCTTCACAGAACTAAAAGAAATTCCATAAATTAAGGCAAGAGTCAGATGTGCGAGGGAGAGAGGAGACAGCAGATGCTGGAGACAAAGGCAGAGTCCCACTGCAGAAAGCCACATTGGCCATAGGAAGCGTCTGAACTTACTCTAAAGACAAGGGAAGCCAACCAGGAGGTTTAAGCAAAAAGTAACAAGATCAGTTTTGTGTTTAAAACATCACCTTGGCTTACGTAAAAGGATAAGAGAATAAGCCTGGGAACAGGGGGATTGGTTAGGAAATTACTCTTTCCTTCCTTCCCTCCCTCCCTTCATTTATATTTCATTATTTTTTTTTTTACTTTTATTTTAGACAAAGAGAGCGCGTGAGCAGGGGAGAGAGGCGGGGGGGTGGGGAGAGAGAGAATCTTAAGCAGGCTCTATGTTCAGTATGTAGCCCAAAATGGTGCTCGATCTCGCAACCATGGGATCATGACCTGAGCCAAAAACAAGAGTCAGACATTCAATTGACTGAACCACCCAGGTGCCCCTTACCACCATATTTAAAAAGACTGGTGGTGGCCATGGGCTGGAGAAAAGTAGATGAATTTGCAATATATGGTTTCTGGACATAGAAACCACAGATCTTGCTTGTGGAAATAAGAGGGAAGGAGGAGTCCAAGGTTATCTTAGGTTTGTGGGGTGGGTTATCAGTAACACTGACCACTAGGACGTTAAAGGAAGAAACCCTGGGTGGCTTTTGCCAACCTTCCCTTGCCACCACCTCCACCCCAGCTGCAATGCACATCTCCCAAGTCGTCTCACCAAGCAGTCATGGTTCTACCTGATAAATCTCTCAGCTTCCAGCCCATCCTTTGAACTATTACTGATTATGATACTCCTTACTTAAAACCCCACAATAGTCCCCAACTGCTTCTACCATGAATTCTAAGACTCCTGGCACCATGTCTATGGCCCCTGATGACCTGGCCCTCACCTACCTATGTAGAGTACCCTGTGATCACGTGAGATTACTAACAATTCCACTTGCTTATAAAGGCCATGCTTCTCACTTCCTGCCTTTGTGCAGGGCAACTCTGCTGCCCAGAAAGCCCTTCACTACCTTACCGGTCTTGCAAACCCTATTCTTTATTTACAACTAAGTTTTCAAATGGAGGAACCTCAGACAACACCACCTTAACCATGTGATCAAAGTTAATTCCACCAATAATGGGACACACTGAGATCCACAATGTCACTTCTGATGGATTCATACCCAAAATGCATAAACTGCATTTAATCACAAAGAAACACTGGACAAACCCAAATTGAAAGATATCCTACAAAACTGACCTGTATTCTTCAAAAGTGTCAAGGTCAGGAAAGATAAAGAGACTAAAGAACTATCACAGATTTTACAAATGAAACAATGAAGGAGGGTTCAATGAGGAGGTGGGGGGAAAACTGAGTTAATACCAATAAAAATGAAAAGTGATTAAAGAAAAAAAAAGAACTATCACAGATGATAGGAGACTAAGAACCTGAGAACTAAATGCAACATGCAATCCTGAGTTGGACTCTGCACCAGAAAGAGGACATTACTGAGACAAATGACAAAATTTGGATATGGTTTATAGGTTAGAAAATAATACTGTACCAGTGTTAATTGATTTTGTTAACTGTACTGTGATTATATAAAATGTTAACATTCAGGGGCATCTGGGTGGCTCAGTTGGTTAAGCATCTGACTCTTGATTTTGGCCTAGGTCGTGCTGAGCCCCATGTATGCTTACAGTGCGGAGCCTGCTTGGGATATTCTCTCTCTCTCTCTCTCTCCTCTCAAAATATTTTTTTAAAATAAAATATTAAAATTCAAAGAGTATGAGTGAAAGAAAGATTTACAGGAATTCTTTGTACTGTTTTTGTAAGTCTATAAAGTTTTAAATAATTTTCTTTTAATGAGCTCAGATTCAGCCTCCCAGATACTGGCTACACAGGCAGTCAGCCCTGGCTCCCACAGGCCCTGGAACACATTCTATTACAACATTCATATAGCATTAGTTTCCATTTTGTATCTACTACCAGTACTGTTTAAAAAAAAAAAAAAACACAATGCAAGGCATACATAATTTAAAAATTTTCACTAGCCATTTAAAAAGTAAAAAGATATAAGTGAAATTAATTTTAATAATATAGTTAACTTTATTTAGATATATATCTAACAATACATCTATATCTATCTATATACATATTGAGATGATCATATCTTAGATATATGATATATATCTAACTATAGATATATATCTAACTATATATCTATATCTATCTCTAGATATAGTTAGATATCTAACTATATCTATCTCTAGATATAGATACATATCTATAACTATATATATATAACTATATATATATATATATATATAACTATAGTTATATAGTTATAACTATAACTATAGTTATCTATCTAGAGATAGATATAGTTATCTATAGTTAGATATAGTTATCTACAGATATAGATATAGTTATATATCTATATAGATATCTATATAGATATAGTTATCTAACTATAGATATATAGATATCTATATATCTATCTCTATATATAGTTAGATATCTAACTATAGTTAGATATATATCATATATCTAAGATATGATCATCTCAATATGTAATCAATATAAAAGTGTGAAACATTTTTTTCTTTTCTTTTCTTTTTTTTGTACTAAGTCTTCAAAGACTAGTTGTATTTTATACTTAACAAGACATCTCAATTCAGACTGGCTACAGGTCAGGCGCTCAGTGGCCACTGGATAGGAGATCTCAGGATAGGCTATGAGCTCAAGTGAAGAAACCTGTATTTACATTTCATCCCCAGCACCAATGACTACGGTTTATTTAATGAATTAACGCGGGCTTTAAAATAAATACTAAGGCGTGCCTGGGTAGCTCAGTTTAGCGTCTGACTTCAGCTCAGGTCATGATCTCACAGTTCATGAGTCTGAGCCTCTTGTCAGGCTCTGTGCTGACAGTTCAGAGCCTGGAGCCTGCTTCGGATTCTGTGTTTCCCTCCCTTTCTGCCCCTCCTCCCACTTGTGCTCTCTCTAAATAAATAAATAAATAAATAAATAAATAAATAAATAAGTGAGTGAGTGAGTGAATAAATAAATAAAAAATACTGAAAAAAAAAAAAAGATTGAGCTGCACCTCCTCTACACCCCCTACCCCCCACAAATGTAGGAACTTACTGTCACGGTAGATCCATCTTTCTCCATCTTCTGGCACGTCTCTTTCTCTATGCCTAAAACACAGAGAGTCATTTTTATAGTTATCCCAAGAAGTCCGTTCCTTTCTTTCCTAGTGAAAGACTCTGAAAACCTCAGTGAAGGCCCAGACTGACGTCTATGAACACATGAACAGCATTTCAAGATTTTCAAGGGAGCACTGGCATTTGGTTGACGGCTGTGTTGTCTGTGTTAAACGTCTAAAATATTCAGAAGGGAAGTGTGGGGTTAGCCAGCCATACACAGGATCGCCATCTTCAGGTGGAAAGAATAGCAAAGCTGCCACCTTGTGTCCATGAAAAGTTCTGTAAGTTGTACCAACCAAGGGACTATTTCAGAAAGAGGAAGCGACAAGAATGCTATTTTCTTACCAAGTCTGAGTCAATTTAAATTCCAGCCCAGGAGGGTATCCTCAGACTAATGTAGCAGACAAAACAATAAACTCTAAATTTCAATGCCTGAAAATATAAATTCATTCTCCTCCCCACACCCTTCAAACTTGTCTCCAGTCTACCTTCCACTCTACCACCACCAAAGGCAACATTAAAATAAAAAATACTATGCCTTTTCTAATTAAAGGAATGTGTACTCATTGAAGAAAAAATGTTAAATATGAAAGGGCACACAATTTTCAAGCTACCATCTTCCATGTAGCCAAAACAAATTACTATCTAAGTGTACTGTCTATTCATAGTGGATTGTTGAACACACAAATGTGACCATCACTATTCTGCTTACAAACCTTCAATGGCTCCCCTATACCTGTAGGATCAGGTCCAGATTCCCCAGTACAACCTCGTTTTCCCACTTGTCCTAGAGTCACAGAGAACTACTGGGCACTCACCAACATGACAGGTTCCTTCCCATCCCTGGGAGAGATTCTTGTTCCCTGGAGCACATCTGTGTACGTCTCTATCAAGACCTAGAGCAAAGGTGACTCTCCCCAGGAAACAGACTCTGCCTGAGTCACCTGACAGCCCGTATTCCTTTCCCACCTCCACATATCTACCACCTCCCTGCATGACCACAGTCTCTGCCTGCTCCCAGGACATGGCTGATCAGTTACATACACGGTAGCACGAGCTATTCACTATCTCTGAGGATAGCACTATAGTTAACAGAACCCCTGCTCTAGAAATTTCTGTTGGAAGGAATTTCCTTCTAGTGAGGAAGAATATAATTCAAATATCTACATGCTCCTCTACTGAAGGAAGTTCAAAGAGGAATCACTCATAGTCCTTAACCTCAGCCAGTTCATCAAAGACAACTTTTATAATAAATATATGGGGAATAGAAACGGTAAGAAGAAATGTGGTGGGAACATAAAGCGTGGTGGAAGCCAAGAAACAGTTTGGAGAGAAACCAGAAAGAATTGGGCAGAATGTTTATAGGAGATGGCAAAGAAAGGTATTTCAAATGTAAGAAATAAACGTAGGTACAAGAGTACTCAAGGTTATTTTACATAACTGGGGTAGAGGGGTGCAGATGGGAAAGCGGCCTGGGAAGAAAGCTGGAACAGTGCCTGGCATGTATACTTCACAGATGGGAAGCTGCAACCTGGGCAGCAGGGAGAGGCCGAGGGAGTAACTCTCCCAAAGTCATCTACTTCCCTGGTTTGATTGTGATTTTTAAAGTTCTAAGTATAAAAGTCCCCACATCAAATTACATTGCTGAAAATCTGAGATGTTAATAATAATGTTTAAGGTAGTCAGGGACATGGCTCTTAACATTTCACAAGTCAGGTTGAAGGCCACAGATGTAACTTGGGGCCTGGAAAGGGACCTCAGCTCTAGAATGTTCTAATGAGTTCAACAGTAAGAACCTTCAGCATAGGTTAGTCTAGTTAGTTCTTATCAGAACATTAAAGATTTTTTAGGATATTGGTCAATTTCAATCTACTACATCCCTGAACAGGAAAATGTGTAATATTCTAGTAATGAAAGCAATCTCTTCCCACATCAGCACTGTGGCCAAAAGACCATGAAACCAGATGGTCGAGGTTCGAATCCTACTTCTCGTAACGAACTACGGAAATGATCCCTGAAAGTATAGTCTTCGAATCCTACTTCTCTACCATTTGCTACTCAAGTGACCTTGGCTGACCTACTTAACTTCTATGTCTCACCTCCCTTCTCTGAAAAATGGGGTAAAAAAATAACACCTACCAAGGACTAATCAGCTAATACATGTAAAGCATGTAGAACTATTCCTGCACGTGGTAAGCCATTATACGTGTTAAATATTATTATTTCTGTAAGTTGAACAATCACAACATGGCTACAGGCCACTGTATTTTGAGATGTGACCACATTAAAAGAAATTATTACAAAATTCAAGTCGTCTCATATGTCGGTGTTTCCTGTGCCTTGTGCCACACTCATCCCTATGTCTCTGGTTCTTTGATAAGACTCCCTTCTGTGCCCCTCGTCTAGGTAAAGAAGCAAAGCATAGACCAGCATCCTACATCTATCCTCCAAGTGACCCAATTCTCTAATCTCTTTAAAGTGCCTCCTGCATTGGCTTTCAGGCATTTCTAGGCTTAAGTACATTATAAAGATGAACATATACTTCCATACCTGCTTCTGAGGATGAAAACGCATGATTTATGGCAGACACGGGAACATTGGAACATTCAAAGTACTCCAGGTCTTCCTCTGGCTCACCTTTCACCTCGGCCCCAGTTGATTTCTGACCAGATGAAGTGGACGCCAGTTTCTCCTCGTCAGTAGCGTGGCCATCCCTATTAGAAATGTCTGAAATCTGGGAGATCACTGCTCCTTCATCCTGGGAAATGCAACACATCAGATGCTACCGTTTAGGAAGACCAACAGTGGGGATGGCGATGTTTCAGGAATGGGGCAGGACAGCCACCATTCCACACGGATGTCTGACAAGACTCAACCACAGATTTGGTACCAATCAAAGAGGAAGCTGGGGTCTCTTAATCATGGAATGCTATGTTTCCTAGAAGCTACCTTCACATCTGAGGTTTGAAAAATTAACCTTTAGCCCACCCAGACTTACAAGCAAGAAGCTGAAGTGGTCCAAGGCAACGGTTTTCAAATATTTTACTCATATACACCTTGAATTGTTTTGGAAAACCTAGGTACCCCACTGTATTTTCAGATGACATCCAAAAACATCTCAGCATAAATATAAAAAACTGCAAAGGATACAATTATCTGATACACTTTAAACACTGGCCTTGCCTAATTCAATCTAGTTACCAGAGTGATTTGATGATACTCTATCGTCTATTTAAAATCAAGCACGAACACGCTCCTCAATAGCTTTAATAGTCAGAATTTGCCTCATACCCTTTCCCCTCTGAATTTGTACTTCCACTCTACTTCCTCCAAGAAATCATCCTTTAAAAAAGTATTTATATGCTTGAAAGTCTTTTAAAGTTCTCCCTACCATCTTTCTCAGTTAAAAAAGATAAAAATTAAAAAAAAATTCTATGACTATAAGTCTTTAAGTATTAACATTTTTGCTTCTGAAGAGCTAATCATTATAATTAACTAATGCACAATTTATCCTAAAAATATCACAACTTTTGATAAGTACTATCAAATACAAAAGTTTCTACTTTTGTATCGATTACATTTTGTTGAATCAATTATTTAAAACTTTTGCAGTGTGATACGTGCAATTTTTCTGAATCAAATCAAAGGTAAATTTCTCACAGTTCTTGTTGCCACTTTAGCAGCATTTGAAAGTGGATAATTACACACTTGTAATAGATGAAAAAATAAATCAGAGGACAAATCATTTTTTGTTTGTTTTTAATCTTAAGCCATGTACCCAAGTTTTTGGTCCAAACTGTGTAAAGTTAGTTAAACTTAAAATGCATTCTGTTAACCAGTGAATGCGTTTCTGTAATCATGGTTATGCTAAAATAGTTTAAAAAGGATCTTATCCCAATCAGATGGGTCTGCGTGCTTGATTTTCTGTGTTTCTCAATTCATATGGTCATGGACAAATATTTATTGCTAGAAGGAAATAAGGGTCTGCATGAATTTTATTCCTGTTTTTCATTTTTTAAATTATAAATCAGTAAAGAGTCTTATATATTTAAGCCTACTTATATAAATAAGTGAAACAGAAAAAAGTTTTGTAATAGAAATGTCTTTCAATTCTTTGAAACTCTTTCCAAGTTACATACCCAAGCAAATCTATAATCAAAAATTATTTTTTAAATTGAGATATAAGTGACATATAACATTGTGTCAAAGGTAATTTCAATAATCAGGTGACATCTCAGGTTCTCCTACCTCATTGGAAGCAATGAATTAGAAAACCATTTGACTTTTAAAAAAAGTTATTAAAGTCCTTCACTTTCTTAAAATATACACCAATATTTCAAATCTGCCCTTTGTTTGATGTCCCAGACATCAAATGCACCTTAGTAAGATTCAGAATGAAAGAAAACTTTACTCAAAAGAAGTGGGAAAAGGATAGTATGAAGGGTTCCTATGTTCTCAGGAGCCTTCTCAGGTCACTGTGGGAAGTTAAGGATCTGGAAATTGGTTTCCTCAAAACTAGATACTCAGACACCCACTGCAAACTCTTCGTTAATCTACCCCTCGCTCCCCCAGGAGGATACAAACACCACTTTGGGGCCACTGATCTAAGAGACATCCTGATGATAGGCATGGACTCACCTGAGAACACCCGTCCAAAGCAAGAGACTGTGTTTCATATTTCTTCACCTTACAGCCACTCCTGGAAAGGAAAAACAAAAACAAAAAACAAAAACAGGCCATTTTGGAATCACATTGGCAATTTCCAAGCTATGAGATGGCGCAGAGACAGCAATGTGTGCAGAGAGAAGCGAAAGCATACAGCACCACACAAGTTCTACATCTACACATTTGAGAGGGGGACACCTTTTATGTCTCTGAATCTTCTCCCAAGAGACAAGGCAAGCAATGAAGTGTAGCTCAGCTCACTCTCTGAAAAGACCTCCTCATATGCTTCTGTGGGATGTTACACACCAGTACTCTGACCCCTACGGGTTCTGATTACATGCCACCAAGCCTTTCAGAGGTAGCCTTAGCACCTAGAGACATTCGGTTCATCTGATCCCAACTCACTTGGCTTTGACATTCATTAGAAAAATTACCACGCCGGACCAGATTCTTTAAAAAAGTTCTTTATTGCACTAGAAGCCACATAAGTCTGATAGGACAGTTCCAGACCTGTGTGCTGACAGAGAAGAACTGTGGTCAACAGAAAGTACAAAAATAAAACTATTTGCGTAAATTGTTACCATTCCTATGAAGCAGTAAGATGGAAAGCAAATGTCAAGTATTTGTGCCAAGACTGGAACTGGGGAAAACTCAAACCACCTGTTATTTTTTAACTAGCACATAATTTATGATCCGAGGATTGGTTCAGATGCTGTTCTGTTTTAACGCATTTAAAATTTCCAGTAAAAACGCCACTCTGACAAAATAAATACATTTACAACTTTTTCTTCTTCTGCAGGGGGGACGGGGCTGGGTGTGGGGGGCAAGACGAGCATATAAAGTTCCCAGAATGTGCACGACTACGTCTAGTTTCTGGTTTTCTTTCCTAATAGTCTTACTAAACGCCACCCCCTGCCACCAAACCACCAAATTTGAGTTGCTTCTGAAATGTATCCCCTGCTCCAAACCAGCAACCTTATCCTATCAAAGAAGTCCATTATTTCCAACAACCGCTGAGCAGTCAGTCCCTCCAATCACTGTCGGGATGATGTGGGGGCCAAGCCAGCACGCATTATCAAAGCGCCACGTGAGGCGTGCCGAGCTGGGGAGCGCAAGCTCTCGCACCTAAGGTGGAAGGTTGGTCTCCACTCCGTTAGGTACAGACGATTGCAAGGCTAAGCTGACTCATGAAGTGGCAGATGAAATGCAAAAAAAAAAAAAAAAAATCATCAGAAGGTCAAACTCAGATATAGAAGCCAACATGCTATGGAGAGATGGTCTGGGGAAAGGACGTGCCAAAGGTCCCAGGGACGAACAGAAACGGCCGGGGTACTTACAACAGAAAACAGAGAAATTTCACTTGTTCAGTAGTCCTGATGCACCAACAAAATTAGAGACAGGAAAGAGACAGACAGATGGAGAAAAAAATCATGTAAAGCCTGGAATATTTATCTGTAGTCTGGTAGATGTAAAGGCTGCAAAATTCTTTCTATGAGGTGAGACACAAATAAAGATGTCGTATTCATGAATGTTACCATTGGTGAGCGAATGATTATCAGGAACCTCTCTCTAAGGCAGAAAGAGTGGTAGAAACACTCAGAAATGCCTCATATCCAAATTTATAGAGGAAGAGTAAACTTCCAAATATTTGTGAATATAAAAAACCAACATTTCACTACTGAGAACATTTAAATGTCTCGTCACCCAGATTAAAGGCAATGCATGAATACAACAGTAGTGGACAGCATTTCTGCTCATAACTACTATAGGTGTGTATCACCAAGAAGCTTAAAATGGTTTTACATTAACTTATCTTATTTGATCCACAAAATACCAATCATGGAGAGTATGATGTCTCTACTTCACAGGAGGAGAATCTGAGATGCCAATTACATGCATCTTTTAAAAAGTCATACAAGTGACCTGTTAACAGAACCTCTAACTCCCCACTCGCTTCTACTTCCACATGCATACTTCCAGTCTTTCTTACCAACAAAGGGATTTTCTAAACAAAGCCCAAGTTACATAAGAGGTCACACACCGTCTCTTATAGAAGGAACAAAGAGATAAGAGGTTTGATTATATAAGACATACAAAAAAAAAATCTACAAGGTACATTAAACCAAGAAGTTCACTCACCAAGAACAGAACAGGAGGAAAATGCTACCAGGTGAGGGTGGAAGGACTGAGAGGGTACTTCCTGCTACTGAAAATTTGGTGTACAATAACTTCCCTCCCTCTGGTCCAGATTTAGTCTCATCTAACATGAATGTACTGGCTATACAGCTTCAACATGCAACTGAAGGGGAGGCTCCCAAGGACTCCTTACTAATTTGGCTAGCCAGAAGCACCGCACAGGAAGCACCAAGGCAATGATGTGGCCAACACATACCCCAAGCACTGTCTAGACAGGTAACTAACCTCAGCCACAGAAGGGCACCTGGCAGACCCCAGATCAATAATATTTTTCAGCAACCATTTAACGGCTCATATATAACCAAAGAACAAATCAAGAGCTACTAATGACATTTCAATCACCTTAGGCATTCTGGGGTTGCTGAAGAAAGGATTTCTCATGGTTCAAGCTTCTTGGTCCTGATGCTTTCTGCTCTTTAACTTTTCTCTCTAGTATACTTCATCACACCACACTAGCATACTCCTTTAGGTCACAATAATGCTGAACATTATTTCCCTGACTCATCTACAGTGACAGCTGGAAATAACAGTACTTTTTCTCATTCTCCCTTTTTACTTTTCATCCTCTGTGTCATTGGTCCGACTTTATTTTTAGTAAAATGTCACAGGGTCACAAAAGGATATATTGTCATCAACTCAAGTTCTGTGAAAAGCTAACCCTGAAACAAATTTAAATTGAAACTTTACGTGGGATAAATATGGCTTGATCACTCTGGGAACTTCAAGGACCCTGCAAAAGTGGTTATGGTGTTCCCAGAAAAGAGGGGAGAGAGAGAGAGACAACGCACAACAAAAGACTAATTTAGTCAGATTTACAAGAATGTTTAAAATATTCTTGCTTCTTACTGCAAATTGACCTCCGTATTGATGGAGCCATAAGCTAAACATGGAGACATAAGAATTCTTAGCAACTTTTCGTGGTAGATTTGTTTGTGACAAAAGTCACAGCTTTCTGTTTTAAGTGAAAGACTTCTATAAGACCTTTTGGGACCATTTTGCACGTTACTGATATTAGACCGGTAATCAATCTGGAGAGATGGAATTTTCCTTTTATCCAGAGAATGTGAAGATGGTGGCCAGCACTGACACTTGAATTCTGTATATGAAGCAATTCCTGACAGCCTGGATAGGATTTCTGAAAACCATCAAATCTCTGCCTGTTGTACACTCCTCTTCTTTTTTTTTTTTAATAGGAAAAATGTACCCAAGGTGTGGAGGTGGCAGAGGTCAGCCGAATAAGCTGAGGATTCAGAAACAAAGCAGACACCCACCAAGGACAACTCTGGCACTTCTAACTGTACGCCAGAGTTAAGCAAAACAGTGAGGGCTATAGCATAAAGCTCTAAGCTGCAGGTCTGCCCTGATGCACCTCAAAGATCACTTCGGTTCACCAAAACCAAAAGCAGCTGGCTGCCAAACTCAGAAAGTACACAGAACACAACACCCACGCCCGTCGCCACTCACGTTATTAAACGCGACTTTGCCTTCTTGGGTGATTCTAAGATTTCATTAATATGATTACCGGCGGGAGAACAAAAGTCACTGCTTGCTAAAGTTGTAGTTGGTTTAAAGGGATCCATGGATTCGTCAAGGTGGTAGGAGCCCTTAGAGGAGAGAGGGGGGGTGTTCTGCAGAGCGGAGAGGCCCCCAAAGGGACTGAAGTTGGGGTTATCCCACTGGCTGGGAGCCAGCTTAGCAGATGCCTGGGAGGGAGGAGCGCTGTCTGCAGCTGGGTCTGCAGGCTGGTCCCCACCTTTGGCGCCTACTGGCTTACTGATGCTATCTTTCTGTACCTTGGGAGGCAGTTTGCTACCCAGTTTCCTGCCAAGTTTCTTCGGAAGGCCTTTCCTGGACTCTACATTTTCCACATCTTCTGTGAAATCAAACTCTAGTTTCAGAGGTGAGTTCCTGGACTCCTCCAGCAGCTCAACTCCAGAGTCGTTGGTGTCACTGCCAGGGGTGCTTGAGGTCTCCTTAGTGTCAGGAGGAGGTTTCTGGATCCTGGCGCCTCCTAGCAAAGGATTTGCTTTCCCATCCATCTCATCAGCACAGAACTGATAGGATGCCTGGGGGAGAGGTGAGCCCTCTAGGGCAACATCAGCCTCTAAAAATTCACCAATCGTCTTCTTCCTCAGAGAGACGGGTTTGGGCTTTCTTAGCTTGCTTCTGCTGGGAACAGGCTCTGGACAGGAGCTGCCAGCCTTCAGGTCAGCTTCTGTGGAGGCCTCCAGCATCACCCCCATGGTGCCTTCTGTCATTGCCTTGTCGGGGATGGCTTCTGGTGTGCTGGAGGGCAAAGCCTCGCCTGAGACCACAGTTAGACAGCCATAAGCTGCCTTCGTTCCTAGAGCTGCCGGGGCGTCCGTGGAATTCTTGCTTTCTATCGAAAATGGCCTCACTACTGAAATTTTGCTACTATCATGTTCAGGTTCTTCTTTGAAATCCTTGACTGGGTAAGAAGCAATAGCCTGCTGTGACACCTCATTTTCTGAGGGTCTAGAACAAGTCTCAGATGAACATTTTTCAACCACTTCTGCTACCAGCTGTTCATCAACTTCTTGTGATTCTAAAAACAAAACACAAAAGCCATCTATTAAAGACTTATCTTTTTGGCGTTGGTAAATACTCTCTACTAGCTGAATCCACCCAGACAAGCAGCAAATTCCTCCCTCTTTAAGAGCTTCTATTAAGCATCTCTAAGGTTCAGCAAGGTTGGCAGAGCAGCCTGGAAAGGAACAGTTGGTATTACACGCTAAAGTCAATCTTCCTATCCAAAATGTATACATGTTTTATTCAAGCTATACACATAATAATTAGACCAAATAGAGCCACTGAGGAAAAGACGAAATAGATTGTGAGACTATTGCAAGGCATATTAATATGATGTTAACATTCCACAGGTTAAAGTAACCAGTCTGGAAAAAGCTTGAGACACTGCCAGCTCAGATAGAGGGTTCAGATCTGGAACCGACACAGTTCCCAGGGCCTGCCTGACAGCTTCAGGGTCCAAATGCTACACGGTACACAGATTTTAATCTCTGGATGTTAAAAACAAGTATTCTCTCTTCCCTAGACTATAGTTTAAATAATCGAACTGTTTCAAAATTAAATGAAAAACCCACCATGGCCTGCTCAGAGTAACTTCTCTATAGACTTAAAAAACTGAAAGAAACCAAATAAAAAACCTAATTTGAAAAAGCAGATACAGGGGCACCTGGGTGACTCAGTTGGTTAAGTGTCTGACTTCAGCTCAGGTCATGATCTCTCGGTTTGTGAGTTTGAGCCCCACATTGGGCTCTGCGTTGACAGCTCAGAACCTGCTTCTGATCCTGTCTCCCTCTCTCTGTACCTCCCAGCTCATGCTCTCAATCTCTCTCTCAAAAAACAAAACCAAAAACATTAGAAAGAAAGAAAGAAGAAAGCAGATATGGAAATGGCTTTAAAACAAACAGCCTTGGGGTGATGGCTGGTTCAACTGGTAGGGCATGCGACTCCTGATCTCAGGTCATCTCGGGTCATGAGTTCAAGCCCTACGATGGGCATAAAGCTTACTTAAGAAAGAAAAAATCGACTGGATTTAATAAAACTTAAAAAGAGAATCAATGTTACTTAAAAGCAACCACCACCACCACTACCAATAGTTCTTATTTTACTAAGACATAAATCATACAATAATAAAGTTTTTTTTTTTTTTAGAAGTTCTGTCTCAAACTGGGCCAGGTATTCTCTCAAAACGCTTGTGAAAAATAAGGATCCTTTCTAATCTGGGTCTTATTAGAAGGAATGCTGCAATTAGGAAGGTGAAAGTGAGGGTATTTCCTTAAAGCACAAACTAAGATAGTACTTTCCTGACTAGTTATCTGAAATAACGATCAAATAGCAGCAACAAAAACCGAATAAATTGGTATTATCATGGTATCTTGTGATTTTAAAGGAAACTCAGAGGGGCACCTGGGTGGCTCAGCTGGTTAAGCTAGGCTCAATTCATGATCTCATGGGTTCATGAGTTCAAGCCCCACAGCGGGCTCCCTGTTGACAGTGTGGAACTTGCTTGGGATTCTCTCTCTCCCTCTCTCTCTGACCCTTCCCTGCTTGAGCTCTCTCTTCTCTCTCTCAAAACAAACAAACAAACAATTAAAGAAACTCAGAGATGACCCTCTAATCCTACTTTCTAGCCCTACTTCTAATCCAGGAACAAAAAAGTGAGCACCACAGGAAGAGTTTTTTAAACCACCCACACATATTTTCACAAAACTCCTTTAGGACTACAATTAGGTAGGCAGTGGCTTACAAACTGTATTCTGCACAGATGCTTCAGGTATTCTATCAATGTCCAATGTAAGTTTTGTTTTCAAATACACATTTAACTATTATTAATACCGTAATCTTAAGAAAGCTTTCAACACATGGTATCTGGGATTTGCTTTAACATACATCAAAAGAATTTCTTTCTAAAAATAGTAAATGTGGCAAAATCTTGATAACTGTTGAATCTGGGGATGGGTATACAGGAGTTTTCACTGTGCTACCTTCTCTGTTGCACAATTGCGAAAAGGTTCAAAATAAAAATATTTTCAACTCAACTGCATTACACACAAAATTTTAACAAGAATGTTTTAAAGTGTACCAAAAAATTAACATGTCTGTAGATAGATATATACATAGGAAAATCTGCACACACACACATCTGAACTGTTATGAATTCTGTGCTGATGGGGAAGGGTAGACAAACGACAATGAAAACACATCACCAGAAACCCAGCGCTGCAAAGATTTACATGTATCCAGATGCTGTAGGCTCAGGGAGAAGCCAGGCCAGGTCTAAGCACCCCTGCTCATAACCTAGCATCCAATCAGTTACAGAAAATGGAATCTCGATTATATCGAAATACAGACAGTTATCACTTAAAGTTTTGGTGCTTACCATGAGCTTTTTAGATTCAACATGTATGGTACAATAAAAATATACATTTGTTCTTTGTGCTGGGTTCCCAACACAGGTCTAAAACTCTTGGAATCTCAGGGGTGATAAGTGTCTTTTGTATGCTCCTAAGGTGACTGGTGGCCCCTCTAGCTTCAGGATGGGGGCTGGTCACCAGAAAGGTCAAGCAGTAGACAAGGTTGGAACTTTCAGCTCCACCCCCACCCCTCACCTTAGGGGAGGAGGGAAGCAGGAAGTGAAGTCTAATCACCAATAGCCAGTGATTTAATCAACGATGCCCAAGTATGGGTAAAAACCCCTAAACTATGGGGTTTGGGGACCTTACAGGTTGATGACCTTCTCAAAGTGCTGGAAATATGTATACCCATAATAACAACAACAAAATCTTGAAACTATGTGTGGTGACAGATATTAATTAACTGGACTTACTGTGGTGATCATTTTGCAAAATATACAAATACTGACTCTTTACAGTATACACCTGAAGCTAATATATCAGTTATACCTCAGTTAAAAGAAATTTGAATTTTAACCAACTTTGTAAATGAGATATTATTAATAATTACATCATAGTTATGTGTCCAAATATTTTAGGGATGCATATTGACACAGATGACCCGATACCTGGAATTTGCTTTATTTAACAAAACAAAAGGAAAAGGAAGAAAAAGGGAATGTTGGAAGCAAGTCTTGAGAAAATCTTGATAATTATTTAATCTCGGCAGTGGGAATATGGAGGTTCCACTTTCCTGTGTGATGTTGGGAGCTGATCACAATAAAAATTTGTTATGTAATTTCTCCGATGTCTTCTCCTTGCCACTGACTTACTAACATTCACCGTCAGTCTCCCTTGTGGGATCCCTGAGCCCCACACCCCACTCCTCTGTCCTTGCCTACAAACCTGAGAGAATGTGAGTGGAGGGCGAGGCTACAGACAGGAGAGTACAGTGTGACTCCCACCCACCCACTTCTTGGAACCTCTTCTCGCTATTTCGCAGACGCCTTCACCATCAACCTGACGCCTTCCAAAAGCCAAGGGGAGGCCTTTCACTGACCTCTCTCCTAGCTTTTGGTTTCTGCCCTAATCTTCTCTGTTAAAAAAGGGCAGAAACTCCTTTTAGGTCCTCCCTTCTTGTCCCCATCTCCATCAACTGCTTTTCCCAAGCTAAGAACTGGAGAGAGGGAGAGCACCTCACAGTGTGAGGGACAGGGCAGGCAGCCTGAAACCGGCCAAAGAGGAACAAAGGAGCAGGATCTCAGCATTCACACAGAAGTTCTAACGCTGCCCAGCCCAGCCCCATAGCTCTAAGGATTAAGGAGTTTTATCGGCTGCATTCTGAAGTGAGCCACCCACCGGTGGAATGGGGAAGGAAAACCATTGCCCCTCACTGACTTCAGCCTGAGCAGACAGCTGAAGGAGCCCCGCCTGGAAGACACCACCCCAGTGCAGGCAAATTAACATGCCCAGTCTGTGCCTAGTCCCTGAGGACCCCACCTTGGTCCGGTATCTTCAGTCACCACTAGAAAGTACTGCGGGGTGGGACAGAGTGGGTGGGAGAGGACTGCTCACCAGTTTTGGGAGTTGTAAGAATGTAAAACAAGAAAACAAACCAGGAAACTCAAAAAGGTAGGTTTGGGTAAGATCTGATTTACATTTGCACTCTGAATCAGCCAAGTCTCCCAGGGCCCGCTGAGCCTGCATACCCAGTGCTGCCCTAAAAGAGAATGTACACCTCAGCTACCACAGAGCAAAAAGTTCGCCACCCTTCCCGGCAGGCTCCGCTTCTCAATCTTCTCCCAGTTAAGGGTTCTAGCCACAGCAGTCAGGGCTGGCTTTTCATCTGCAAACACTGTTATGTAACTGCCCTACCTCTATTCATCCTTCTATTTTTACAAAATTCCTGTATTCCTTAAAAATCTTCCTCCAGGGTGTGCTGAGATGCTCTCTTCCTGAAAGGAGTTTGATGAGTTTGGATGATTCTGACAAGCACTGCACAGCCTGGCAGCTTGGTGAACACAGACACTGAAGAGATTAGATCAGTAGATGAGTTCAAAGCAAACACAGAGGAAATCCAAAAATAGAGCGACATTTCCACTTCTGCCACATTTGTTGCTGTTAACAAAACTCTTCCTTTCAATTATCAGCCTCTCTTAAATCTAGACAGAAGGTTGTGTGAATCGCCCAGGGGTGCTTTAAAACATAGATGCTTTTTATGCTTACTCAGGACATAGGCTATTCTCATGTAAAAAGGTTTTACCCCCATTTTATCCTATTTTCAAAAGAAAAGGCACAGAATATCAACATTTTGAAGACTGGGGTAGCAGCCTGACATTGTGTATGTGTAATATACCTTCAACATACTGGAGTTGAACATAACTGGAGTATGTTGAAGGTATATTAAGTTGGAAGACAGGCTTACAAAAAAGTTTAAAAGCCTCAGACGGTGACATGCTATTAACAAAAGTATTTTTGAGGATGAGAAACATACTCCGCTAACATACACGGAGAACCTGCTGGCTAGCTGCTTTCGTATGTACAATCTCATTTAAGAGAAGACAAGACAGAACCACTTGGAAAACAACATGTATTAACACTTCAGATTTGGCATTACTCTCAAACATGCTTGTCTGTTCCCCCTCAGATTCTAATTTTTTGGTAAAACACTGTCTAGAAGCTCCTTTTAGATCTGTCCATCGGCCCCTGTCCTTTAGCTACAGAAGGTCCCTTTTATGGATTCCTGAATACCTGACATATAAAGTGAGAAAGCTGCCAAAATTTGAACAGGCCTCCTGTATCATACAGACATACACCTGGCCTCTTCCTAACCTCAAATCCAGTCTTTCGCATCCAAGTTGAAGACACAGGTCTGACTCTAAGGCCTTAAAACAGAATCTGAGAACCAATACATGAAAATGAGTGACTTTTATAGTTAAGTAATTTAAGAAGTGTTCACAGATAAATTTTGAGAGGGTCCACAAAGCCCCCGAAACTCAAAGAAAATGCTTCCCCAACAGAGAAAATCCAACAGCCTTCTTTATTGGCTGGCATTTAGGAATCACTGTTCTTGAAGACTGTATTTCTGGACCACTTTTTAGGGTCCTCAAAAGGGCTCCTCTCACTACTTTATAGTTATAACTTCAATCCCCCTTTGATCACTACACTCACTGAAGTTTAAAAACTCTTCAGCTACGGCGGAAAAAAATCTTAACATCTAAGAATAAAGCTTGTCACCTTTGAGAATGCTCAAAAAAAATGTGTTGCAAGTGCAGTTTTAAGCACTTTTTAAAGTGTGGACTAAAGCTCTGAGAGGGAGCATTCATTAAAACATAAATTCAAGCAGGTTTCATTCAAACACAGTTCAGCCCCCTTACGTCATTCCTGTTGACATCAAGACTGGACTGAAGGGACGCTAAACACCCAGTGGGAGTGGGTGGGGGAACCCATCTCGCCAGCACCCGGGTGTGGCAGGACGGGACATTAGGCAGACCACCCTGGGGAGAGAATCAAACCCCAGGAACAAACTGGAGTAAATATTTTCCTTCTCTGGACAGTGGTTCAGATTTTGTCGTGCAGAGCGCAGCAGAAGGTCAAGTGACAACCAAACTTTGGCCTAAGTCTGCAGATCTTTCTTCACAGGCTCCTTACATGGAGCTTTTCTCTAATAACTGCTGGATATTTAAAGAACATTGATTTGAAGGGGGATGCAAACTGCTGGCCTGCGTGGTGACCTTGGCCTTAGGCTGGCCCCATTCGGGGCCAGACAAGCAGCCACCCACAAGGCCTAGGGTAAAGTCAGAGAACAATGAGAGGGAAGAAAAGGGAGGAAGTAGCACTGACTACAGTGTCAGGCACGGTGACTGAGCATTTTACAAACAAAAACTCATACAATCAAAAGGAGGATTAAAGAGAACACACAGACAGAAACTCCATTTTAAGGAACCTATGAATTGGAGGCAGCAAGCAATTTTAGTGAGCAATCAGATGGTAAGTCCTCCTCCCCACCTCCCATTAAAAAAAAAAAAACACAACAAAACATCCCTGGTGCTTTCCACCGAACAAATGAAATAAAGAATAAATTCTGTATGATAAACGGTACAAACAAACAAGAATTTTGTTGTTTTTTGTTTTTTTTTTTTTAATGGCCAGGACTGCCTGGGTGGCTCAGTCGATTAAGCATCAACTCTTGATTGTGTCTCAGGTCATGATCTCACCCTTTGTGGGTTCAAGCCTGGTTGGGAGTCTCTCTCCCTCTCTCTCTCTCTGCCCCTCCCTCATTCACACGTGTATGCACTCACTCTCTCTCAAAATAAATAAACTTAAAAAAAAAAAAGAATAGATTCTTTCACTCATCAATGCCACTGCTAGGAATTTATTTTAATTATGCTCACAAAGAGGGCCATACACATATGTACGAGAATGAGGATGTTCACTGAAGTGCTGGTTCCTACACACTGATCTGTGGCAATTAAAGTATCACAGGGCACTGAAAGATCACTGCATGCGCAACATCACAATGGAATACTATAGGGAGGTTAAACCATAACGTAGATCTGTATGTGCTAACAGGGTAGGATCTCCTAAGACATGTTACATGGAAAAAGCAAAGTTATTCAATTGAAACATATAAAGACATAAAACACATTCTGAGGTCCAGAATCCTTCTTATTAAGTAAAAAAATCTCTTCTTACCTAAACTTACTTTCCTTTTACCGATTTCTCTTTTTCTCCATTTCACCGCAAGATTCCTATTTCCATCCCCAACCCAGCTCGCCCTCTCCTCCTAAGACAGAGGGGTGGGATTCATTGTAAAAGGTGATTTTTTAAGTGTCTCCTGAAAATTTTTTCCTCATTATAATATTATTGTAAGTGCTTGACACTCTAGATACTTATTCAGTCCTCACAACAACCCTGTGAGGTATTTTTTAACTCCATCTCACAGATGAAGAAACCACGGCTCAGAATGGTTAACACACACACACACACACACACACACACACACACACACACGGGGAAGAGGAGGGAGAGAGAGGAAGGCAGTTGGGAGTCTACGTTGGGGCACAGGCAGGTCATGGCTCAACCATGGTAGACAGTCCCCCAATTAACTCCAGAGTTATCTTCATTCATCTAATTTCTCTTCATTCATGGGAAAGTCCAAGTGTGAACACAAGTCAAGGAAGAAGGGGTCTGGAGTACGGATTCAATGCTATGGTATGACACAAATATACTGATCTATGCTGTCATATCCACTGAGGGGGGTGGGGGGGGGAGCATCTGAAAGACAGGAAGCAGAGGGACAGTCTCTAGGAACAAAGCTCCAGTGCCATACTTCTGAATGCTCAGAAGTAACATGATGAACCCATGTGACCATGCTGGGCTACATATCTCAAACAGATGGAGTTATTCCTATCTACTTTATTCTATCCTCACTGGGAGAGATAATCCTACAGTTGTACAATCCTCATATTGTAATATATCTCATAATCAGGCAACTTCAATCTATACAACTATAGAATAGGACCCCTAGTTACCAAGACACTGGCCTGCACCTCTGAACTCAAGCCCAAAATGTGGGTCTTTGTTATTCAGGGCCACATAAAAGATATGCAGACACAATAACACAAACTTGGAAGGCCCAGCAACCACAGTGAAGTATTATTTAATTTTAATTTTATTTTATTTTCGAGAGAGAGAGAGAGCATGCACGTGCAAGGGGAGGAGAGGGGGAGAGAGAGAGAGAGATAGAGAAAGAGAGAGATCTCAAGCATGGAGCCCGACATGAGGCTCAATTCTATGATCTTGGGATCATGACCAGAGCTGAAATCCAGTTGGAAGCTCAACCGAGTCACCCAGGCACCCTGACAGTGAAGTTTTATAAATGTATAACAGCAATTGACCACAAACCACAGTACTAAGATATTCTACATAAGGATCCAAATCAGATGTTCAATAGTCAACACTCCCTAATTAATTTAACCATCAGCTTCATCAGGACTTAAAGTCCTAAAATCAAATCACAAAATAATTTCTAAAATAATCATCTAACCAACCAGGCGCAGGCTCTTATAACCTGCAGCATATACTATACTAGGCATGAAGAGACCACAAAATAAGTGCACGGGGCTTATAATGCAGTTAAGGAAACAAGAGCCACACTCAAAATCCCTTCAGAGAACAACCAAATACAACAGTGAGGGGAAAAAACTACCACCTTCTTATATGAGTGCCACCTCACATGTCTTTATAGAAACATGTTTACAGAAAACACCAGCACTTGCTGGACTTCTGATTTTAAGGAGTCAGTTTTTATGTCACCAACTTCTCTTTCCTTTCTAAAGGAGAGATTCCTTCTTTGAATTTGCCTTCATATTCAGCAAATGCAGAGAACTTTCTAGAGCATTATATGAAATAATTCTTTTTTTAATGTTTATTTATTTTGAGAGAAAGAGAGCACAAGCTAGGGAGGCGCAGAGACAGAGAAGGGGTGAGAGAATCCCAAGCAAGCTGAATTGTCAGCACAGAGCCCAATGTGAGGCCCGATCTCATGAGCCATGAGTTCATGACCTGAGCTGAAATCAAGAGTTGGGCACTTAACTAACTGAGCCACCCAGGTGTGCCAGCTAAGCTGTATTTTAAGAGAACCTTTATTACTTTGACGCAAGCTGGGCAGAAATGGGATGAATGAATATAGTGCATCTAAGGTATGGATTACAGGAAAGCTTAGGAAATCAGTGACTGGATAAGCTCAGCATTTGTTCAGAGAGGAAAGGAAACAGATTTTCTCAGTGCTAGCTGAGAGCAGAATGAATCAGAGCCCACAACTGATTTCCTTAATGGTGCACTGATGTCCTCTGACCCTACATAGGATCCCCAGCATAGGATCTAGAAGTTCTGCTACTCTTCAGGAAATAGGCAGAAATAGGCCCCCAAATGACTTTAACTCCCCTTTGAACCCAATCTTAGTTCATATTCTTTTGGGAACAAGAGCAACAACCTCTCCCCTGAAATGTAATTAACAAAGAAGGAACACAGTAGAAATGGTAAACTGCATAAATTGCAGACAGTGGTAAAATATGGTTATGTTTTCCTACAACTAAGAATTCAGAACAAGTAAAACATTTCACTTATTTGATCCTCAAAGCATTACCTAACTTGATCCTCAAATCAACCCTGTGAAAAAGGCAGAGCAGGGCTTATTAATTCCATTTAAAAATGAGATATTGCATGTTAACAAATTAGGTAACTTAGATAAAGTAGAAAAATTCCTAGAAAGACACAAACTACTTAATCTGACTCAAGAGGAAACAAAATCTGAATAGATCTAAAACAAGGAGAGAAACTGAATTGGTAAATTAAAAACTCCTCCCGCCCCCCAAAAACATGGACCAGCCTCGTGAATTCTGCCAAATATTTAAAGAACTAATATCAATTGTTCACAAACTCTTACAAAAAATATAAGAGGAAAATAGTTCCCAACTCATTCTATCAAGCCAATATTACTCTGATAACAAATCCAAAGTTATCACAAGAAAGAAAAAAACTACGGACCAATATCTCCTATTGAAAATAGAAGCAGAGGCCCCTGGGTGGTTCAGTCAGTTGAACGTTCAATTTCAGCTCAGGTCATGATCTCACAGCTCATGGGTTCAAGCCCCACGTCGGGCTCTATGCTGATAGCTTGGAGCCTGGAGCCTGCTTCAGATTCTGTGTCTCCCTCTCTCTCTGCCCCTAACCCACTTGCATTCTGTCTCTGTCTCTTTCAAAAATAAATAAACATTAAAAAAAAATTAAAAAAAGAAAACAGAAGTAAAAATCCTCAACCAAATACTATCAAACTGAATCCGCCAACACATAAAAAGCCAATTTATGCATCATGAACAGTGGGATTTATCCAAGGAATGCAAGGTTGGTTTAACACCTGAAAATCAATTAGTGTATGTCAACAGAATGGAATACAAAACCCACATAATTATCACAGTATATGCAGAAAAAGAATTGACAAAATCCAACATCCTTTCACAACAAAAAACATCTAACAAACTAGGCACAGAAGGGAACCTCCTCAACTTGATGAAGGACAGCTATGAAAACCTTAATGCTAATGTCATACTTAATGCTAAAAGATTGATGCTTTTACCCTAAAATCAAGAACAACAATATCAGCTTTTGCTACATCTATTCAGAATTGTACTAGAAGTCCTAGCCAGGTCAATTAGGCTAGGAAAAATAAAATAAAAGATACCTAAATTGGAAAGGAAAAAGTAAAAACTATCTCTATTTACAGATGAAACGATCCTGTATATAGAAAGTCCTAGAATATAAAATCAATGTGCAAAAAATTAATTGTATTTCTATACACATGCAATGAAAAATCCAAAAAAGAAATTAAAAAAATAATTTCATTTACCATTATATCAAAAAGAATAAGATACTTGAAAATAAACTTCACAAAAGAAAGGCAAGATACTCTAAAAGTGTTTAAAAAATTAAAAATCTAAATAAATGGAAAGACATCCTATATTCATGGATTGGAAGATTTAATATTTTTAACATGACCACACTCCCCAATTTATCTACAGATTGAACACAACATGTATCAAAATCCCAGCAGGCTTCTTTGCAAAAACTAATAAGCTGATCCTAAAATTCATAAGGACATGCAAAGAACCCAGAATAGCTAAACCAATCAAAAGAACAAAGTTGGAGGACTCCTATGTCCTGATTTCAAAACTCACTACAAAGTTACCATAATCAAGGCAGTGTAGGACAAACATAAGGAAAGGCATATGTATCAATAAAACAAAATTAAAAGTTTAGGGACACCTGGGTGGCTCAGTCGGCTAAATGTCCAGCTTCGGCTCAGGTCATGATCTCATGGTTTGTGAGTTCAACCCCTCATCAGGCTCTGTGCTGACAGTGTGGATGGAGCCTGCTTGGGATTCTCTCTCTCTCTGTGCCTCCCCACTCATGCTTTCTGTCTCTCTCAAAATAAATAAGCTTAAAAAAAAAAAAAACAATTAAAAGTTCAGAAATGAACTCTTACATCTATGATTAATTGATTTTGACAAGGGTACAAAATTAATTCAATAGAGAAAAGGGCAATCTTTCAACACATGGTGCTGGGACAACTGCACAGCTACATGCAAAAGACAGAAGTTGCACCACTTCCTCACAAACTATACAAAAATTAACTCGAAATGAATCACAGACCTAAATGTAAGAGCTCAAACTAGAAAACTCTTAGAAGAAAACCTAGGAGTAAATCTTTGGAACTGTGGGTTGGGCAAAGCCTTCTTAGATATGACACAAGGGACAAAAGAAAAAGTAGAAAACTGAAGTTCATCAAAATTAAAAACTTTTACACATCAAATGATACCATCAAAAAAGTAAAAAGATAACTGCCAGAATGGGAAGAACTATTTACAATCACATCTATAGTAAGGGACTCGTATGTAGAATACATACTCTTATAACTCAATATGAAAAGATAAATAACCCAGTTAAAAAGTGGACAAAGAATCTGAATAAACATTTTGCTAACGAAGATATACCAACGGCCAACAAGTACATGAAAAGATGCTCGATATCATTAGATATAAGGGAAACGCAAATCAGAACCAGGAGATGCCACTTCACACCTACTAAGATGGCTACAAAGAGATGGATAGCAAGTGCTGGCAAGGAGGTGGAGAAACTGAAACCCTCACATGCTTGGTAAGAATGTAAAATGGTGCAGCCTCTTTGGAAAACACTTTGACAGTTCCTCAAAATGTTAGAAATAGAGTTACCTCATGACCTGGCAATTCTACTACTAGGCATCTACATAAAAACCTATGCACAGGAAGTGTTCATAGCAGCATTAACCATAATAACCCCAAAGTGGAAATAACCCATATGTCTATCAACTGAACAAAATACAGCATATCCATGTAGTGTAGTGTTAATCAACAATAAAACAGGACTGAAGTACAGATACATGCTACAACATGGATGTAAACAGAGGTAGTCACAAAAGACTATAGACTGTATAGTTCCATTTATATAAAATGTTTACAATAAGCAAATCTACTGAGACACAATTTAGATTCTCAGTTGCCCAGGGGTGGAATGGGAAAGGAATGGGAGGTGACTCCAAATGGGTACGGATTCTTTTGGGGGTGATAAAATGTTCTAAAAATTGGATACAGGCAATAGTTGCACAACTCTGTTAATATACTAAAAATCACTGCATAGCAGGCCGTTAAAATAGGTGAACTGTATGGCATGTGAATTATATCTAATAAAACTTTTTAAAAATATTTTTAAATATTTATTTATTTTCGGGGGGGGGGGCAGCAGAGAAAGAGGGAGAGAGAGAATTCCAAGCAGGCTCCCTGCTGTCAGTGCAGAGCCTGATGTGGGGTTTGAACTCACAAACTGCAAGACCATGACCTGAGCAGAAAGCAAAACACTTAACCGACCGAGCTACTGAGGTGCCCCTCAATAAAATTGTTAACAAAGAAAAAAAGGACACAGCTTAAAGGCTGAGCAGGAGGAGTTTCCTGCAATTCTTAATAAAATGTTCTAGTACACCACAGACTTACATTTCAGAAAATGCTGTAAATAGCTCTTATGTGTATCACCTGTAGGGACACTGCAGCGAGGTGGTAGGTCTCACTAGCACATCAATTTGGGATTTTAAATTTCTCTTGAGGAAGCCTACAGTGTGCTAGATAAATTCTATTTACAGAAAAAGGTGAAAAAATGACATCACTCCTCTCTCCTACAGCAGATATACCCAAGCATAGGAACCATCCTAGAGACAGAACAATTGTTAAGCTCAAAATGCTTTTCACTTTTTTTTTTTTTGGGGGGGGGGGGGGAAGGAGCTGTTTCTTTTCAATTCTGATTTTTAACATTTGACTTCTCCCAAGACCTCCCTCATACATTCCCTTGTAAGAACACTGGTAATAGAAGCCGGCAGGCTTCCTCCAGACGGAGTTCTGTGGGGGCCTTACACCTGGTCCCTTTTGTATCACCAAAACTGGAGCGAGCACCCAAACCAGAGGTGATCCTCAACCAGTGCCCACTGCTGGGCGAACGTCTGACACATAAAGGACTTCTTTTTCAAGAGATTATCATTTATAGACAGAAAAAGTACACTGAAGTAGTGGGAAAGCTGTTCAGCTCTACACCAACAGCTGTAAGGATTAACATTTGTTCTTCATTCGACCCTTTCCCTTTGAAGAGCTGTCCTCTCTTAAACGTATGGCTTGGTCTTGCCTCCCACCCCCTGCTCTACTGTGCTGGAATCAAGGGCTTCAGGAGGGAAGTGTGATTCCGGCACTTGTGCCACCCCTTCCTGCTAAAGTGGTCTGACCCAAGGAGACTGTTAATAAGGTACAGATTAGCATTTAGGCAAGTGGCCAAAATTCGAGGGTTTTGTTTTGTTTTGTTTTCAGTTTCATGTCTCTGAATTCCCAGTCCCTCTGATTACCCCAAAGTTGAAATATACTTTATATATGTACATTCTAGTCCATTTAGTCAAGGACACAGGCCTTAAAATGCAGAAGTGGACGCGATGTGGTACCCAGGGGCAGGATAACAGCACATGCAGGTCTCTTCCCGGAATGCTGGGTAGAACCTCAGGGTATAGGCTGCAGAGCTCCGTTCCCTCACGACCAGTGGGGCCCCAAGGTCATCCAGAGCATGAGAGTAAGGAGAGGATTCCAAGTGGGTGAGTCAAGGCAGGAAAATGCAGAACATCCTCTTAGGTAGCCAGAATTTTAAGATATCACTACTTAAAGCAGAAAAACATCAACATCCAACACCACCCCTCACGTACCCACCCCTGACCAAACCTAGACAACAACAAACAAACTGGCCAGACCTCCTCCTCCGGGCCCTACACAAGAAAAACAAAACAAAACAAAACAAAAACAAAAACAAAAAAACACCAAATAAAACACTATTCAGGAGCTGGTAGGGGCGGGGGCAAGTTTAATTGCTTTTTGTAAGAGACACGACGCCAGATGCCGTGTTCTCCAGAGATAAGCTTCTAACTCCTGACAGAGGCTCATCCTAAAATATAAGACTCCACAGGTAAAGAGTAATCTGGAAAGCCACTGGACAGGCTTTAAAAGCTTGAACTAAGGGTGAAGAAAATATTTCAAATCTCCAAACCAGCATGTTATGCTATTTTATTTAAAAAGGAGACCCAAACCCTATCCTCTGAAGGCCAACATCACAATACAGTTAGATGGAGGGGCCCACTAATCAAGACTGTCTGCCCACCAGGCAGCCAAACCTTATCCACAGAAACCCATCCAACGAGTAAGTCTTCTCACTGATGAGATGTCCTGGAGTTTCGGAACCATCTGGATTTGTTTGAGGATACATTTCAAATACATTAGAAATCCTCCACCATAGACAGAAACTGTAGAAGGCTCTCCCTGTAGGACTTTTTCTCCGTCCCCAACAACTGCAGCAGGAGGAGCAGAGAGAAAGGGCACGTGCTAACAGATGGGACTCCTCTGCAGAGATGTGAAATTGTGTAACTTCACTCCGTTGCTGCCAAACAACCATAATGTGCATCTCTTCAGAAATAATTACTGGAGAATTCGAAATACCAACTGCCTCTCTCACAAAGTAGCAACCGCCCACACAGGAGCTGGGGGCTGATGCAGGATAAAGGAAAAGAGAGAGGAGCCTCCAGCCAAAGCAACAGCAACCGATTCACCAGGCACATGAGACACTTCCACAATAGGAGAGGGACCCTGGTTGAAGACCACCTTATTTCTCCTGTCGCTTCTGCTCCTGTACTCTAAGAAAAGGAGCCAAAGGAAGGGGTGGATAAAGCAGTGAAGAGGCCCCAGAGGAAGAAAGTAATAAAAAAGGCTGAAGTCTTTGAAATTATACCCTTTGGTATAAGTTTTAAAAAGTAGAAAATGGTCTTGTGCTAGTCAGCCTCCAAGATGGCACCCAATGAGGGAGCCATTTATCAGGTGAGATGAATCCCACCTCCCAGCATTCATGTCCCTGGACTGACCCGTTTAACCGAAAAGATATTATGGAAATAACAACGTGACTTCTGAAGCTAAGTCACAAAACACATTACAATTCCCATCTTGTTCTTGGATCACTCACTCTGGTCACTCAGCTGCCATGCTAGAAGAACACTCAAGCCACCCAATAGAGAGAGAGGTCCATCCACATAGTAAAGAACTGAGGCCTCCCGCAAACAGCCAGCACTTGCCAGGCAGTAGTGAATTACTTGAGGAGAAGGTCCTCCAGCCCCAGTCAAGCTTTCAGATGACTACAGTCCCAGCCAACACTGTGACTGCATTCTCACAAGTAACCCTAAGCCAGATCACCCAGCTAAAATGCTTCCAAATTCTAGGCCTATGAAAGCTATGTGAAACGTTTATTGTTCTAAGCTGCTAATAACTTTTGGAGTAATTTGTTATGCAGCAATAAATAACTAATACAGGCCTCTTAGAAACTCTTCTTTCTAACCCAAAATAGGTACAGAGTCCCAGGAGGCTGCATACATCTCCAGGTACCTACCTCTCCTCCCCCACGCAACTCACATGTGGAGAGAGAAAGCAAAAGTTACTACTCAATATGTCCCTTCCCTCTTTATTTCTCACTGATAAGCTGAAGCTAAGCATTAAGGAAGCAAAATGTTTTCAATAAAGTTGAATACCCAGTAATGCTTTTTTTCTTTCCTGCTTCTGGCTCTATATCTAAATTGTGCTGCAAACTTCTAATTTTCAAAATTCCTGAACTACACTTTATACTTCATATATGTGCAAAGTTAATAAATATGGAATATATATCCCCTACTGAACTTTTTCTTAAAATCACTGTCACTTAACAGGATACCTTAAAGGATGCTTTCCCCCATCACACACTCTGTCCTGGAAACATTTTAAGAACCTTCAGTTCCTCTGAAAAGTTTTCTCTTCAATCAGTGAAGAGAATCACAGAAAATCACAGATTCCCTGGGGGAGAGAAGCTGTATAATATGTTCCAAGAAGCTCTGGATGTGCAATCTTAAAAGCTAAATTTAAGACCCCACTCTACCACAAGCAGTAAAGACTCTGGCCCCAATCCGCGGAATGGAGATTATATGTGTCCCATCTCACAGCATCACTGTTCTAAAATCAAGTAAGATGCTGAAAAGAAGGTGGGGGGGGGGGGGGGGGAAGCCTACTTGCTCCCATCAAATTCAATAAACTCAGCTGAGGAGCACCAGAGTGGTTCAGTCGGGTAAGTGTCTGAATCTTGGTTTCAGCTCAGGTCATGATTTCATGGTTCATGGGTTCGAGTTTCACGTTGGGCTCTGTGCTGGCAAAGCATAGCCTGCTTGGGATTCTCCCTCTCTCTGCCCCTCCCCCACTCTCACTCACTGTCTCTAATAAATAAATAAAATAAATAAATAAACAAACAAACAAACAGAAAAACTCAGCTGAAACAGAAAGACAATGGTCTGCTAGGTGGCAGTCTTCTAGTGGGAAAGCTGGAGATGAGTAATTTGTTGTTATATTTCCAGCAAGGACATGGGAAAGAAGGCACCTGGACTGGCTAGGAATATATCTGTATCTGCCAAACAGAACTGTCAAATTACACTTTTTCATTTGTGAAATAATGAAATATCCATTCAGCCATTATCAATCTAACTCCTGGAGATACAATCATGTTTGTGGAAACTCATGAAATCAGGTTCATGTACAAGCAAAGGAGAGAGTGAGATCTTGAACTTAGAAACAGCAATCCCTTTCTACGCCCAATGCTAGCAGTTTTCAGGCAATTCAGCAACCGTCATTTATCACAGCCCCACCAAGCTGTTTTGTTTTGGGTAGATAAACCAGTAGCTTTCATATCACTAACCTGAGTTAGGAGATTGTGACAAAATGGCTTATGCTGCCAGGACTTCCTATGAACATTGCTACTGCTCACTTGAAAAAGACACTATGAGTACTCTTTAACCTAAATGTTTAAACGGCTTTAGACCACATACATTTTTTTAAGTGGAGCATTAAATGGCAGCAACATAATTTTGGAAGGGTTGCCCCTCCCACACACACATGCACCACCAGAAACTATCACAGTAAGCTATATCACTTTATTTGCTGCTCAGGTAAGCCCCAAACCGGCAAGTATGAGTCTAAAGTGAGTTTAACCATTATAACATTTACTGTTTTACAGTTATTAAAATGTTTACTTCCTTTTTTTAATGTTTATTTATTTTGAGAGAGAGAGAGAGAAAGAATGAGCAGGGGAGGGGCAGACAGAGAGAGAGGGAGAGACAGAATCCCAATCAGGCTTTGTACCATCAGCGCAGACCCCAAAGTGGAGCTCGAACTCCTCAACTGCGAGATCATGACTTGAGCCAAAATCAAGAGTCGGATGTTTAACCGACTGAGCCACCCAGATGCCCCTAAAATGTTTACTTTCAGCAGGGAGACTTTACCCCTGCTCCTAAGTTTTTTATTCAAATATTGTGGTTCTGCACTTCCTGAGAAGTCTGCTGGAAAAACTATACTTTTTCCCCGAGAAGACTTTCTTTTTTGGGTGGAACACCACATAGAAGCTCTCTGTGTGGCTCATTTACACTGCTATAAATTAACCAACAAAGAAACATGGCTCTGATCCCATTTACTAACTAGTAGGAATCTCCCAAGTTGAGAGCTAAAAATGTTATCTGGGAAAAAAAACCAAAAAAAACACCACAGAATTGTATTATGCTGCTGAGGTTTCCAAGCCTTAAAGATCTTATAATAATAGAATATACAAATTTAAACTATGAAAGAACTAATTACATCAAAAATTAAAAAATAAAAATAAAAGTATTGGTTTGGGATATTGTCAAAGGAGCCACATGGGTTAAACTTTTGGGCTAGGTAACATTAAGGGTCCTTATTAGTCCCATCATTTCTAGGAAATTCTAATAAAGCAATCCTTGTGGTAGGGGCAGGGAGAGGATGTTAAACTAAATCCTTAGGAGAACCATACTCATGAATTTTACTGGAACACTTCAATATATACCTAACGAAAAATGTTTGTACAGTATTTTCTTTTTTTTTTTTTAAGCTTATTTATTTTGAGAGACAGTGTGCACACATGAGCAGGGGAAGGGCAGAGCGAGAATCCCAAGCAGGCCCTGCACAGCTAACACACAGCACAATATGGGGCTCAAACTCACGAACTGTTGAGATCATGACCTGAGCCCAAGTCAAGAGCTAGACACTTAACCCACTGAGCCACCCGGGTGCCCCTGCATATTTTCTTGTACATGTAACCCAAAGCCTTAGAATTGAAAACCTAAGTGTTACATTTTAACAAGATCTGCATTCTAGGTCTTACATATGCACAGTCTAAAACAATCCAATAAATATACCATTTCAATCATACAGCATATACCAACAATATACCATATCAACTGTCAAATAAATTCTAAAACACCCAATTAAAACTATTAAATTAAAACTATTAAAAAACACTTAATGGGCAAAAGTCAAAAGTTATATATTTGTACTTATATTATTAAATGATTCCCAAGTTCTCTTCATTCTTCTCTAATTTCCATTTTTCATAACTCCTTGGATCTCACAGTCAATTAAAAAGCAAGTACACTGACAGACCAATGACATTTGTGTTTTGTAAGGGAGACAAACAGCCAGCCCAAATCAGCCTTTCCCTAGAGTCTTAACCTAAGCATACAGGCCTGCACTAATGGCACCAGGTGCCACAGTTCATGTTAATTAATCATGTATATAGCCTTGCTGCTTTCTTGAAAGTTCTCCCAAATTACTTAAGCTTTATATTTTTATCAAATTGTCCTAGGTGTGGATCTAGGTCAGCAAACTTTTCTGTAAAGAGCCAAACAGTAAACATTTTAGGCTTTTGGCAGCTACACAGTCTCTGTTCCAAGTAATCAACCTTGTTGTTTTAGTGTGAAAGCAGCCACAGACAGCACCTAAGCGAACAAGTGTGGCTGCATTCCCACAAAACTTTACTTACGGGCCCTAAAATTTGAATTTCATATAATTTTTACACGTCACAATTTTTTTCAAGCACTTAAAAATGTAAAAACAATTCTTAGCTCCCAGACAAAACAATAATCGGTCAGAGCAAGAGACAGGGCCACATTTGGTCTGTGAGCCACAGTCTGCTGATTCCTGATCGAGACTACCAAAACTGTGTCAATAAACAACTCTGCATTCCCCACCAGGCCTCCAGCAGTAAACATCTGTGGACTGATCCTGTTTATCTCTTTCCTTCTATTCTGGAGGACTACAGTGAGTCTTTGAAAAGGCACCTAATTAACATATCAAACAGGGTAGATTTAACTAGTTGTTCCAAGGGCACACACAAGAGCTTCAGCATGAATTAAGATTTTCTTTCTCAAAGGTATATACATACATACATACATGTATATGTATATACATATAAAGGTATATGTGTGACAGAGAGGCTTCTAGTAGCTTCTAGTAGCACAGGACATCCACTCACTGCAGCTTTTATAGTCTAAGACAATGGACAAAACCATAGTCCATAAGCACACACACAAAAAAAAGTGGAGAGGGGATGAACTTGAGATTGTACCTTTTTCAGAAGTCCTCTGTACGTGCCATCTCCTCACTGATACATCCCCCAGCAAAAAGAAAATACAGTAACAGCAGCAGCTTAAACACTCTTTGTTGGGGGAGGCAGACAGATAGCAAACACAGAACTACCAGCCCCAATATTACAGCCACCACTCTGGTATTTTCAAGGAACCTCTTTGGCTCAACTTTTATTTTACCAGTTAGTCCGAAGCCAGCTTCTGTCTGTGGCTTAAAAAAATCCCCACAACCTCATCCATTGTTTCATTCCTAGATTGGCATACAATTCTGTCTTAAGGAGTGTTAAGACAGAGTTCAGATACTGTAAGTCCCCAACAACTTCCAATAAAAAGAAAATTAACTTCAAATAGGTGTAGCTGTTTCCCTGCGTTCAAAGAATCATATGGAAGTAGGGGTGGGATACAGCCAATAC